>NC_057797.1:515180820-515183540 GCF_018294505.1 Triticum aestivum | reverse complement strand
GGTTGGATGAACAGTTCTCGGTGGGGGTGGATGAATAGGACCCCGTGGAGGGCTGGATGAACAGGACCACCCGGTGGAGGGTTGGATGAACAGTAGACGATGGAAGGCTGGATGAATAGTAGCCCCTGGAGGGGTGGTTGAACAGGAGCCCGTGGAGAGGGCTGGTTGAACAGTAGCCGGTGGAGTAGCGCGCCGGTGGAGGCTGGATGAACAGGAGCCCGTGGATGAATAGTCGCAGGTGAAGGCTAGAGGAGGTCGACGGTGGATGAACAGGAGCCCGTGGATGAACAGTCATAGGTGGAGGCTGGAGGAGGTTGACAGTGGATGAACAGTAGCCCGTGGAGGCTGGACGGGGTCGACGGTGGAGATGAACAGTATCCCGTAGAGTCCCGTTTTGTGGTACGCCACACCCCTCCCGATGAACAAGACCCCCGTTTCGATTGTAGCACTCCAACACAAGTCCATTTCTTCCGTTTTGCGGTACGCCACACCCCTCCTGATGAACAGGACCCCCGTTTCGACCGTAGGAGGTCTGTTTCCTCCGTTTTGCGGTACGCCAGACCCCTCCCGATGAACAAGATCCCGTTTCAAATGTGGCCGGTCGAACACAAGGCCGTTTCCTCCGTTGTGCGGTACGCCAGGCCTCATTTCCATCGACTGTTCCCTGCAAACCCTCCCGATGAACACAATGACGCATTCCGTTTTGACCCAGCCGGTTGGCTCCCCATGAACACGACGATGACGCAGTTTCTCCGTTCCGACCCAGCCATGTACATGAGCCCTGGCCGTACGTATGCGCGAGTAGGCGTTTGAGACCCCTCCTGTATGTACGTTCGTGGCCGTATTTTCTTTCTTGCACACTGGCCGTTGTACGTATGTGTACATGCTACGTGTGCGCCTCTACTACGACACATGCACGCCTCTACATCGACCAGTATGTATGTACACGTTCGCGACCAAAATGACAACGCTACGCATGCTTCGACCAGGTGGGTCCCGACTGTCAGGCACTTCCTTGCATGCGAAGATGTAGCTGGTGGGTCCCAGCAGTCAGGGGGGCGAATCATTTTTTTGCCCGGATGCACTTCCTTGCGTGCGAAGATGTAGCTGGTAGGTCCCAGCAGTCAGGGGGGAAACATTTTTTTCGCGAAATACGGTTGCCCGTCCGGTGGGTCCCCGCTGTCAGTTGGAGGAATCATTATTTTCCGCATAATAAGGAGGCACTTCCTTGCTGCGGCCGTGGACTCAGCTGTCAGCCTCTCCACGTACAGTCCACGTCCGATGGAAGCCGTTCCTTGACCACGTGGAACCCGCCGCCGAGAGCACCAGGGCGGTGGAAGACGGCGAGGCCTAGGAAGGGGACGACGCGGAGCCGGGGAAGACGCGGTAGTGGATGCCCATGCATAGAGGAGTATGAGGGTTCACTGGTTCGCTGTGGTGTGAGGCTGCCGTCGCCGCAGAATAACAGGGGGTGTGGGTGAGTAGAGGGATGGCCTGGCCAGCGGTGGGAGTAGTAGGGGTGGTGAGGCCTCCGCGGCATCACAGCCGGCCACGGGAGGCAGGAGCACGAGGCATGACCGGCGTGGTTTGGGCGGCTGGAGCAAGAAGACCAGAGGTTGAAGAGGCACTACAGCCGTTGGATGGACATCGTACGATCACTAGAGCTAGAATCGTGCATATTGACTAAGTTGACAAAGCCCTCCGTCCGCGTCAACTTAGTAGGCCACAAGTCAGCCTCCCACTATACTAGGTCCTAGCTAGCAGGGGGAGTGTTCATTTTTTGTGCGTAATAAGAAGGCACTTCCTTGCGTGTGAAGATATAGCTCGTGGGTCCGAGCTGTCAGCGGCGGTAACGTTTTTTTCGTGAAATACAGAGGCCCTTTCGGTGGGTCCCAGATGTCAGGTGGAGGAATCATTATTTTGCGCGTAATAAGGAGGCATTTCCTTGCGTGCGGCCGTGGTCCCAGCTGTCAGCCTCTCCATGTACAGTCCACTTCAGATGCATTTCAGTCATTGACCACATTGACCAGGCCGCGCCGAGAGCACCAGGGCGATGGACGATGGCGAGGCCTAGGAAGGGAATGACACGGAGCCAGGGAAGACTCGGCAGTTGTTTCCCACACGGAGGGGAGTACGACTGTACGAGGGTTTACTGGTTCGTCTGCCATCGCTGGAGAATAACAACAGGTGTGGGTGAGTAGCACTACAAAAAAAGACACATCTGTGACATTTTGGGCCGAACAATTTTTTTTTCTGTCATACATATGACACTTCTATGACGATAATTGTGACAAAACCCGGTATCATCATAGATGTGGTGGGCTCCTACTTCTATGACAAAAAATCATGACAAAAAATGGGCTTTTCGTCCTGGGCGGGCCGGAGACGCAGCTGCATGACATTCTTTGGGCCGTCCATGACGGAAAAAACCGTGGTAGAAGCGAGGGCGAGGAAAATTTCGGGGAGTTCCCGGTTACGGTGGGAGGTCGGGGGCCGAGCGATGCGCGTTTCTCTTGTACACGTACGCGCGTGTGTGCGAGGCGTTGGCTCTAACTGAACCCGAGCGAGGCATTGGGCTCTAACTGAACCCGAGCGATTGCACTGCAGGCTACGCGTTACTGAACCCCAACGATCGATCGATGGCTGTTAACTGAACCCGGTCGAGCGATTCCTTCGCTACTGCTGCTAACTAAAGCCGATCGATGCTGCCTCTGGATGAA
>NC_057797.1:515108573-515180165 GCF_018294505.1 Triticum aestivum | reverse complement strand
CCGTTTCAACCGTAGCGCTCCAACACAAGTCCGTTTTCTCCGTTTTGCAGTACGCCACACCCCTCTCGATGAACAGGACCCCCGTTCGACCGTAGGAGGTCCATTTCGTCTATTTTGTGGTACGCCACACCCCTCCCGATGAATAGGACCCCCGTTTCGACCGTAGGAGGTCCGTTTCCTCTATTTTGCGGTACGCTAGACCCCTCCCAATGAACAGGACCCCGTTTCGAATGTGGCCGGTCGAACACAAGGCCGTTTCCTCCGTTGTGCAGTACGCCAGGCCTCGTTTCCATCGCCTGTTCCGTCCAAGCCCTCCCGATGAACACGACGCATTCCATTGCCTCCCCATGAACATGACACATTCCATTGCCTCCCCATGAACACGAAGACGATGCTGTTTCTCCGTTCTGACCCAGCCATGTACACGAGCCCTGGCCGTACGTATGCGCGAGTAGGCGTTCGAGACCCCGCCTGTATGTACACATACGTGGCCGTATTTTCTTTCTTGCACCCTGGCCGCTATACGCACGTGTACATGCTACGTGCGCGCCTCTACTACGACACGTGCGCGCCTCTACATGGACCAGTATATATGTACGTACACGTTCGCGACCAGAATGACAACGCTACGTACGCTTAGACCAGGTGGGTCCCGACTGTCAGGCACTTCCTTGCGTGCGAAGATGTAGCTGGTGGGTCCCAATAGTCAGGGGGCGAAATACGATGGCCCGTTCGGTGGGTCCCCGCTGTCAGGTGGAGGAACAATTATTTTGCACGTAATAAGGAGGCACTTCCTTGCTATGGCCGTGGACCCAGCTGTCAGCGTCTCCACGTACAGTCCGTGTCCGATGGAAGCCGTTCCTTGACCATGTTGACCACGCCGCGCCGAGAGCACCAGGGTGGTGGACGACGGCGAGGCCTAGGAAGGGGACGATGCGGAGCCGGGGAAGACGCGGCAGTGGATGCCCACGCGTAGAGGAGTACGAGGGCACTGGTTCGCTGCAGTGTGAGGCTGCCGTCGCCGCAGAGTAACAAGGGTGTGGGTGAGTAGAGGGATGGCCTGGCCAGCGGTGGGAGTAGTAGGGGGCGGTGAGGCCTCCGCCGCATCGCAGCCGGCCACGGGAGGCAGGAGCACGAGGCACGACCGGCGCTGGTTTGGGCGGCTGGAGCAAGAAGACCAGAGGTTGAAGAAGCACTACGCCCGTTGGGTGGACATCGTACGGTCACTGGAGCTAGAATCGTGCATATTGACTAAGTTGACAAAGCCCTCCGTCCCGTCAACTTAGTAGGCCCACAAGTCAGCCTGCCACTATATTGGGTCCCAGCTAACAGGGGGAGTATTCATTTTTTTGTGCGTAATAAGGAGGCACTTCCTTGCGTGCGAAGATATAGTTGGTGGGTCCGAGCTGTCAGTGGCGGTAACGTTTTTTTCGCGAGATACAGATGCCCTTTCGGTGGGTCCCTGATGACAGGTGGAGCAATCATTATTTTGCGCATAATAAGGAGGCATTTCCTTGCGTGCGGCCGTGGACCCAGTTGTCGGCCTCTCCACGTACAGTCCACTTCAGATGCATGTCAGTCGTTGACCACATTGACCAGGCCGCGCCGAGAGCAGCAGGGCGGTGGACGACGGCGAGGCCTAGGAATGGAACGACACGGATGCAGGGAAGACTCGACAGTTGTTTCCCACGTGGAGGGGAGTACGACTGTATGAGGGTTTACTGGTTCGTCTGCCGTCGCCGGAGAATAACAGCAGGTGTGGGTGAGTAGAGGAATGGCTACGCCAGCGATGGGAGTACGGTGGGGCGGTGAGGCCTGCGCGGCAGCACAGCCGGCCGCGGGGAGGAGGGAGCAGGCAGTCCCGCCGGCGCTTGTTTGAGCGGCTGGAGCAGGAAGAGCAGAGATTGAAGAAGCACGGCGGCCGTTGGATGGACATCCAACAGTTACTGCTTGTGCGTCAACCTTTTTTTAGGAAAGCCTCAAATCTGTGGAAAACAGCATACAACCCATCTGCCATTATTTCTAATAATTTTCAGCCCATTTGCTAATTCTTAAGGTTTTTTTGGAGCCCATATTCTTTTTGTTAGCATTACAGCCCAAATTGTGGCCACGATTAAAAAATTATACGAAATTTTGCATATTTCGGTGCGGTCCGAACTGTTTTTAATCCCGAAATTTCGACTCACATTCAAACTGATTTTAAAAATAAATGTATATCAATATAAAATCCAACAAATTCTCCACGCATAAAAATTAATGTAATTTAAAATCTTGAAATGAAAAAAGAGATATTTGAAACTAATTGCCTGTTTGGTGTGTTTTAAAAATGTACAACCCATTTCTCATTACTGATGGGCCATTTTCTCGGCCAGCCAAATGAAAGCTCTCCTCGTCTTGAAAGATTTGCAGCCCAACAGGCTTGACAAAGCGACTTACTTGGCAAATCACAAAAAAACTGGGCTGTGGTCGTGGACCCAGCTGTCAGCCTCTTCACGTATAGTACTCTTTTGACGGAAGTCGTTCCTTGACCACGTTGACCACGCCGTGCGGAGAGCACCACAGCGGTGGACGACGGCGAGGCCTAGGAAGGGGACGACACGGAGCCGGGGAAGACGCGGCAGTGGAAGCCCGCGCGGAGAGGAGTACGAGGGTTCACTGGTTCGGCTGCGGTGTGAGGCTGCCGTCGCCGCAGGGCCTGGCCAGCGGTGGGAATAGTAGGGGGCGGTGAGGCCTCCGCGGCAGCATAGCTGGCCACGGGAGGCAGGTGCATGCGGCACGACCGACGCTGCTTTGGGCGGCTGGAGCAAGAAGACTAGAGGTTGAATAAGCACTATGGCCGTTGGATGGACATCGTACGGTCACTGGAGCTAGAATCGTTCATATTGACTAAGTTGACAAAGCCCTCCGTCCCCGTCAACTTTGTTGGCCCACAAGTCATCCTCCCACTATGGTGGGTCCCAGCTAGCAAGGGGGTATTCATTTTTTTGTGCGTAATAAGGAGGCACTTCCTTGCGTGCGAAGATATAGCTGGTGGGTCCGACATGTCAGCAGGGGGAACGTTTTTTTCGCGAAATACAGAGGCCCTTCCGGTGGGTCCCACCTGTCAGGTGGAGGAATCATTATTTTGCGTGTATAGTCCA
This sequence comes from Triticum aestivum, assembly GCF_018294505.1. Classification (NCBI taxonomy): domain Eukaryota; kingdom Viridiplantae; phylum Streptophyta; class Magnoliopsida; order Poales; family Poaceae; genus Triticum; species Triticum aestivum. The sequence continues at coordinate 515,177,025 of NC_057797.1, read as the reverse complement.
CGGCCGATGGATGTCATTCGTTGACCAAGTTGACCAGGCCGCGCCGAGAGCACCATGGCAGCGGATGACAGCGAGGCCTAGGAAGGGAACGACATGGAGCCGGGGAAGACTCGGCAATGGTTGCCCATGCGATGGGGAGTACGAGGGTTTACTGGTCCGGCTGCCATCGCCGGAAAATAACAGGAGGTGTGGGTGAGCAGAGGAATGGCCTGGCCAGCAATGAAGTAGGGTGGGGCGGTGCGGCCTGTGCGGCAGCACAGCCGGCCACGGGAGGCGGGAGCAGGCAGTCCCACCGGAGCTGGTTTGGGCGGCTGGAGCAAGAAGATCAGATATTGAAGAAGCAGCACGGCCGTTGGATTAACATCCAACGGTCACTGCTGCTAGAATCATTTGTGGACTAAGTTGACAAAGCCAAAGTACACGTCAACCTAGTAGACCCACAAGTCAGCCTCCAAATCTGTCCCAAACAGCATACAGCCCGAAATTTCTAGCCAGATTCAAATTAATTTTAAATCTAAATATACCTTAATTTAAATTCAATGAAAATTTACCCGCACAAAAGCAATGAAATTTAAAATATCAAAATCCGAAAGAAAACAGTATTTTGGAACTAATTGTCTGTTTGCTGTATTTTTTCATTTTATTATTTATAGCCCATTTATTATTACTTATAGTCCATTTCTTATTACTTATAGCCCATTTTCTAGGCAAAATGCATCCCTCCTCGTCTTGAAAGATTTCCGGCCCAGCAGGGCATAGAAAAGCAAGTAGGCCTACGTTGGTTATTCTGCAAAAAACAAAATAGCTGGCTAGCAATTTTCAGAAAGGAAAAAAACAAACTGGGCTAGTCATGTGCTAAACATATGAAATAAAAACCAGGGCTAGACGGGCCACAGGTCCCGCACAACCCAGTTGATACCCTTCTCCGTCCCGAAAAAACAAAATTACTACGCGCGCTGCTGGGTCCCTACTGTCATCCTCAGCATATACAGTCATCTCCTTATTCCTCTCGGTTGTTGACCATGTTGAAAACACCGGAGGGCGGCGCCGCGGCAAGTGAACCAAGGCGGAGGACGATGGTGAGGCCTCGGACGGGAACGAACATGAGCCGGGGCAGATCACAGCCAGCCATGGGAGGCAGGAGCAGGCGGTCCCGTCGGCGCTGGTTTGGCTTTGGCGGCTCGAGGAAGAAGAGACTGAAGAAACGTGACAGACGTTGAATGTCAATCCAACAGTTAAGGTTGGCACAATTGTTTGTTGACTAAGCGGACACCAAGTAGCATACTTTTTTATATATAGGAAGAAAACTGCGAGGAAAATGCGTTCGTCTGCCGTCCTCCTCACAGGGAACGTACGCCACATAAGTGACTAGCACCCTTGGTTTTCAACCGAGAGGTCTTGGGTTCAAGTCCCAGGAACTCTCAATTTTTTCCTCCTTCCTTCCTCGCAAAAAAAGGAAAGAAAATCAAAGACTTGGGAAGGCGTACAGAACAAGCTAGTGTACCAGTGATGAGACGTTGTCGAGTTTTAGAAAAAAGAAAGACGTGCTCCTGTAGCTGGTTCGAATCCAAACCTAGACTATGACTATATATGGTGCTATGCTACTCTGCAAGTAATGAAACTGACATATCCAACGTTCGCTTCTCCTCTTCTCTACTTACTCTGCCTAGCATCAGAAGCTCTGGCCGCAGCAACCATGTCTGCTGGCTGCTCGTCCACCTGCTCTTCAGCAGGCAACAACCAGATATGCACCAAGTCGCAACCCGTACCATCGCCTATGGGTCTCATCACACCCTCGCTGGCACGCGCACCGCAGCCGATTGCTCATCGCAACCCGCTGCTGTTGGTGTGGTGCCACTGCTGCAAATCACGCAGAGTCATCCATCACGTCTCAACCACAATCCGCAACCCTGGCCGAGTCTTCTACAAATGCCCGAATCATGGGGTAATAATATGTTTGAGTGTTGTTCTGATGCTTTCAGTTGCTGATTTTTAAATAGTTTGGTTGATGATCTACCAATTTGATTCATGCAGAAAAGGGAAGATTCATGTGATTTGTATTTCAGGGAAGTTGCTGATGTGGGGGAATGCAACTACGATGATTATTTGGTTAGCCGAGGAATCCCAATACCAGCAGGTTGGGGTGTTGGACAAGTAACTCAAGGAACGACAGAAGAGGAAGATGCAGAGCAGAAGGTTAAAGATGCAGTTCCTCTGATCATGGCCAAACAACAGCTGCTGAACGACCTTGACAGCAATGAGGAGATGAAAGAGCTTGTGAAGATAATGGGCAAAATCGATGTGCTCTGTAGGATGATTGTCTCTTTATTTGTAGTGTATGTAGCACTCGTGATGTATTCAGTGGCTACGACATGAGCACTTTGCTGAAACTAGTAATGAATGAAACCTGTGTAGCAGGCTGGGCGTAGTGTTGTGAACATCTAATGATTTCTATTAATGGAAATCAGGGGGTATCCCCTTTTGCTCATATAAATAAATAAATAGCAGAGGCCCTGTCGGGTCAGCTTTGTTCTCATTCAAAGACGTCGAGCAAATTGCAGTCCAACAACAAACTATGACATCAAATTCAAGTTTCATAGCCAAATATGAGTACAACTAAACAACAATGTCATCATGTTTTAGTTGTCATACAATCACCAAACACAAATCAGCATACATAACAAGTGTTGTTCTCACAGCAAAATACTGAACAACATGTTCATCAAGTTTCAGTTGTCATAGCAAACACAATTTCACATAGTAGATAAAAAAATGTCTTCTGACAGGCAAATATGACAAAAGCAATGTAATCATCATCCGCAGCAGCAGCATCAACATCTTCTCCATGTGTATAAGTCTGAATCGTAATTCCCCATGGTGTCATCTTCTCCTTCGTCCTCAACGTCCTCAAATGTTGGCTTCTTCTTGATCAACTCTTGTATGTCCACAGCACGACAGGCAATCTTTTCACCGGCGTCATTGACGTGATGGTTCTCAAAGATATTAGGAACATCTGTGTTATCTTGTACATTAGGAGCAGTGTAAGCATCGTCTTGTTGTGCAACTTCATTAAACGAATTCCTCTTCTCAAACCTTTGCAATACTCTCCAGTCATCGCTACGTGCAAATGTGTCTTCCAAGAAAATATCTGTGTTGCTTGTTTTGCCAAAATAAAAGGCTCATTGGTCTGGTATGCCGCCTTGACATTGATGGATTTGAAATAATCATCAGCTCTGGGTTTTGCGATCCTGGAAAACAGGTTATACCAACGACAGCACAACAGAACCACACACTGATGATCCTCGAAACTGGAGATATACTGCAACTGAATAAGGTCTGTTATGTTAGCATACATTTTAGTTGTCTCTTTGTCATACGCATTCATGCTCATGATGGCACTATTTTGTGTCTTCCTGCCTTTGTCTCGTGCAAGGGTGTTGTAGCGCACATCTCCAACAACGCAAGATTCATAATGTCTTACCCGAGTATCAGGACCCATTGCTAGTGAGTAAAGGGCATCATCAACTGCCTGCCCATCCTCCCGCATCTTCTTAACCTATGATTAGAAAATAGACAAGCTGATCATCTTATGTACTCAATATATTAAAAAAACTGACAGTGCACTTCAAAAGTTTACATGGTTCTTGAACCATTTCGCAAATCCTGCCATAACCAGTTTGTCAATGTTTCTTGGATTTTGCGGCAGTAACTCCTCTTTGTAGATGTTGCACCACATAGTGATCGCGTCAAACATCTAAATATATAAGAATGTGCTGCAAGTTTAGTAGATTACGATGTATAAGCTGCAGTACTACACTTACTTGATATAAGGTAGTATCTCAGGACAGTTATTCAACACATACCAAACCATTTTGTCCAAATCTTTAGGTTTGTCCTCTTGTCGACTCTTCCCTATAACTCGAACAAAATAATCGAAAACATTGAGCCCGGGATTGTCTTCACCCACCGCTTTGCTAAGCTGATCAGCTGTTTCAATGTATTTTGAGCAGAATGTCAACGCTTCTGTAGCAATGTAGGCCTCTGCAATGGAACCCTCGGGTCTAGCTCTATTCCTAACATAGCCCTTGAAAGTGCCTAGCCGCCTTTCAATAGGGTACATCCAGCCATACTATACTGGACCTCTAAGTAGTGCCTCATCAAGTAGATGAACAGCCAAATGCACCATCACATCAAAGAAGGCTGGAGGATATATCTTCTCAAGGCCGCATAGGATAGTTGGTATCTTGTCTCTAAGACGCTCCAAAGCATCTATCCTGATATTCCTACCGCATAGTTCCCTGAAGAATTGTCCCAACTCTGCAACTGCTCTGTATAAGTCAGGGCGGCCCAATCCTCTAAGGATAACAGGTAAAACCCTTTGAAGTAGGACGTGGTAGTCATGAGTTTTCAACCCTTGTACCTTGATTCCATCTGCACTGACTCTCCTTTCAGGGTTGGAAGCAAATCCATGTGGGAATCTCACACGTGACAGGACCTCGCAGAATTCTTTTCTTTTTACCTTGTCCAAGACGTACACAGCTGGTGCCATATCCCGTGGTTTACCTTCATCTTGCACCTGCAAATCCTTTTTGATACCCAGGTGTGTCAAATCAATCCTAGATTTTAAGGTATCTTTCGTCTTGCCTTCAATATTAAGAAGTGTGCCGATGATGCTGTCACATATATTTTTCTCGATGTGCATCACATCAAGATTATGCCGCAGATCCAAATCTTTCCAATACTCCAAGTCCCACAAAGTGGACCTGTGGGTAAACAATAATCTCTCTTCTACCCTGCCACGCTTCCTTTTCCCACTACCATTACCAGGATGGTTTCCTGGTGTAATATGCCTGACCTTCTCTAATTCCACTTGCAACTCATTGGCGGTGAGCCTCTTTGGCGCATCACGGTTTTCATGCTTTGCATTGAACACATGTCTTCGGTATTTTCTAGGATGCGGCTTGTCCTTGACAAGGAAACGACAGTGTCCAATGTAACAGATCTTGCTAAGTATTGCGTATGACAGCGGATTCCTGTCACAGCGAACACATGCATTGTAACCACGTGTCATTCGCCCTGACATAGTGCCCAAAGCCGGATAATCATGGATGCACCAAATTATAATAGCACATAGAAAGAAATCAGATGGTGGGCTGCTATATAGGTCTCGAGTGAGAACACCCTTCCATAGCTGTTGAAGTTCCTCCACAAGAGGCTCCATGAACAAATCAAAATCCTTTCCAGGACTTTTTGGACCTGGGATGAGCAAGGCCATCATGTAGTTTGATTCTTTGGTGCAGACATTTGGAGGCATGTTGTAAGGGATAACAAGCACTGGCCACATGCTATATGTGGCGCTCTGGTGGCCAAATGGGTTAAATCCATCTGAAGCTAAGCCAAGTCTAATGTTTCTCGGGTCAGCAGCAAACTCTTTGTGTTTATCATTGAAGCTTTTCCACTCACTACCATGAGATGGATGGCTCATTACATTCTGATCTCTGTACTCCTGGTTCCTAGAATGCCACAGTACATCCTCTCTGTTTCAGCATCATGAAACAACCTCTGCAATCTTGGTGTAATTGGAAAATGTCTCAGAACATTATGAGGAATCCTCTTCATAGCATTGCCATCTTTCCATCTTAATGATTTGTATTTCGGGCATTCACTTAAGTTGGCATAATCCTTCCGCAACAGAACACAATTATTCTTACAAACATGGATCATATCATATCCAATTCCAACTGCACGAAGGAAATTCTTCATTTTACTGTAGGTGTGTGGCAGCTCAGACGCATCTGGGAAAGATTCGCGGAAAGCAGCCAACATAGCATCGAATGATTTGTTGGTCATCCGCTCAGATGTCTTCACCTGAAGAAAGGTGACCATAGCTGAGAATACTGACAGCTTATTTCCCGGGGTGATAGCAAATGTTGCATTGTTCCAACATGCGGGCCCACCGTTTTTCTTCTGCAGGTGAAAGTTCACGGAATGCACGAGCATTTCGTAGAATTGTTTCAATGTTGGTGAAACTCATTGGCTCCGCCACCACCACCTCCTCCTCCTCTTCCACCTGAGCATCAGGTAGATCAAGATGGTGATGTGCTGCTTCCACGTAGTCAATAACATTGACGTTCACAGCTTCACCATGATGAACCCACCTAGTATATGTGACCGACATCCCATACAAGTGTAGATGATTTTGCATAGTTGACTGGGGTCTTGTAACTGAATTCATACAACTGCTACACGGGCAGAGCACATCTGATTTCAGACCACCGTACTCAGCTCTGATAAAGTTCATGAAGTTTTCAACCCACTCGACATATGCAGTGGAGAATCTTCGAGTAGAAGTTATCCAAGTCCTGTCCATCTGTTAGACATACAAATTAGTTCTTCTACTAGATATTACAGGAAAAACATATATGCTTTTTTATGAAGTCCATAAAAAAATACCTAGGTCGATGTCTAAAGCCATGGCAAGATATTTGGACGAGCAGATCTAAGTAACGAAATATATGTAAAGCTAATTCAGCAAACATATTTGAGTGCCAAATTATGGCAGGCTGTTTCAACAGTCAATGAGGCCGAGCACACAGCCATCGAACTATCGAAGGCCATCGCAGCAACAAAGATCAAGTATAAAATGGTGTAGAGCTATTTCAACTAATAGATTGGCTACTAGACCATGGCAATCTACGTCACAATAAATATATGGCAGGATATTTTAGCAACTAATCGGCCTTGGCATGCCATCTCAGCTAAGCAGATTGAGTGCAGAACAGGGCAAGGAAGCTTCTTAAGCAGAGCATATTGACAGTAAACTACTTCGGCAAACAGTGAGATTAACAGCGTCTATCAGCTAACATTCAACGCTACACCGACATGAACGGGGCCTCAGTCTAGAATGCGCGTACCGTGGGAGAAGCTGACCGCCGTGCATCTCCACACGAATGTCGCCAGCGGTGGCGGCGCTGACCGCCGTGCGCCTCCACAAGAACGTAGCCAAAGGTGGCGGCATGGCTAGAGGACGGCAGTCTACGAGAGCGTACTGTGGGAGCGAGAGGATCGCCGAACCATGGCGCCAACGTATCGGCGCGGCGGGGAGGGCGGCTTTGGCGGAGCAAATGGAGTGGAGGGGGACAGGGGGAGGGGGTTTGGGGAATATTATTGGCTAGTTGGCCGAAGGGCGGTTGAATCGAATTTGGGGGAATTTTTGGGTGTGTGTGTGGGGGGAGGATTTTCACGCGGTGGGCGGGGGGAGTTTGGCGCATGGTCGGTTTCTCCAAGTGCAGTCCCACGTGTCAATGAAGAGGCAAGCCGAAGCGCGTTCCGTTTGCGTGCGCCATGTGCAGGACCGAACGTGTGTGGGGTGCAATGCGACTGCGACAGGAGTGCTGTGAGTGTACCACATTTTTTCCTTTTTAAACTAGGTGCTTCGCCCCCTAAAAAAAATATGTTGCTTTGCGCGATCCATCGATACTACTACTAGTAATACGGTAATCCCGACTAAAACGGCGCGACCGGGTCTTTTCCCGCGCGATATGCTGGGAGGTTGCCTTAGTTGGGTTTTTTAGGACGAGTAATGCTACACCTACGTAATCCCAGTTATGTAATTAACGTAATGTGAAACATGTGAGCTGTTGATTGTAGATTGGGGGAGGGAGGGGCCCACCACCATGAAAATCAGGGGAGGAGAGAGAGAGGCAATTTACGTTAACCCTTTCGTAGGTTCCCATAGATGTAGAAAGATGTGTCCGATCCTGCAATATAGGCCATCCGATCTATATCTAACGGATAGGAAGGAAACTATGACAATTTACCCGCACTCCTCTCCACATTTGCAGATAAGGCTTTCCCTCGTTCATCCTTTTCTCCCACAAGATCTTGATCTTCCGTGCAACGCACTGGCATCTTGCTAGTACTCCCACAATATGTATATTATTGTGAAAGTTCATATACACTGGCCGAGATTAATGCAAACACGGCAAATTTTCATTACATTTCGAACTTTTATAGGACAAAAAATAAAAGAAACCCGACCCTAAACCTATTCTACGGCGGCGACCGATGTCCTCCATCTGTGATATCCATGTACGGGGCGGGGTTCATGACCCATGAAGTGAAGGTGCGGTCTCCGGCGAGGAAAAGTAGAACACGGGAGATGGACCGGCCAGTTGGCACACCATGCCCTGCCGCCTCCCATGCCCTACTCATCCTCGGTGGAGTCCCCGACCTCGGTGGTGCCGAACGTTGGACGGCGGCAAGTAGGACGCGTGGCTAACGGTGCTCCCGTCGTCGGCCGTCAGCGTGGCCACCGCTTGTGCGGCGACTTGAGCGAGGGCAGCGACCTCGAGCTCCATCCCCGAAGACAAGCTCTCCCGCAGAGCGTTCGCGCTTGCGGTCACGGCGGATGTGGTTCCAGGTAGGAGGACAATGTGCTATGGTGTGGAGGTTAGCTGGGCGTTGCCGCTTTAAGTAGCGCATTCCGGTGAGGCCAAGCATCCGGGTGCGTCATTAAGTCGCCGGAGTTGGTTCCGCGGGCACCAAGCCTCTTAATGACGACATATGAACGGACGACATGAATGCGGGCAGCTGGCGCCGGCTGGGAACGCACCACGCGATGGCGCGAGGGACTAGGGTTTTGGTGTGCCAGGGTAGTCAGCTGCGGTCGTGGCAACGTTGGAGATGCCCTTTGCTCACATGCGATCCCCGCATGCCATTGAAAAACCAAGACGACCGGCATGGTCTCAGGTCCATAGGATGCAATTGGCCGCGCTACACCACTCTGTGGACGCATCGCGGTGCCCCGTGCATCCTCGACGAGCCGGGTGCTGGGGTGTGTTTGGATTGTGGCCAAAGTGAACCTTGCCAAAATTTTCGCCATGACCAAAAGATTGGTCTTTGTTTGGATGGTTGCCATTTTTTTGGCATGCCAATGAACTCTAGTTCATTTTTCTTGCCAATGTCGGCCAAATCATGGGCAACCAATACCTCAACCAAAATTTTGGTCATGACCCAAAGATTGGTCTTTGTTTGGATGGTTGCCATTTCTTTGGCATGCCAATGAACTCTAGCCAACTCAAGTTCATTTTTCTTGCCAATGTCGGCCAAATCTTGGGCAACCAATACCTCAACCAAAATTTTGGCTACCCAATGCTTTGATGGGGCAACCTTGGGCACAAACCGAACATACCGTTGGTCATGCCACAGCACTAACGCCACCCTCAGCAAACTGAAACCGACCGTGTCTAGCGATGATATGAGCGTGTTGCTCACCGTGGTCGCCGTGTCTAGAGGCGGTGCTGGAGCTGCGCCCCGTTGTTGGCCCCAACGACCCACATGAACGGTTGTCGGTGGCGAGGAGGTCGTGGGCCAGCTCCTCCATTGGACTAGTCTGTGCTACATCGTCCCGATGGGTGTACCCCACATGTCTGTTTCCCTGTTTTCCCGGCCATATTCGAGCGTCAGTACTCCGCGTTGCGCATTAGGCCTTTCACTATGTAGGCCAAGTGAGACAACTTATTGTTTATTTGAGCCGTTCAAGTATAATCATGTGGCGTTTGCTTATTTATCATTCCTCTCCAACCCTCTTCTCCATCGATCATGTCGCCCTCCAGTCGAGTCCATCCTCCTGCATGCCTCATTTGAACATTCTTCCAAGTATCATTCGCATGTACCCACCCTAGTCCTCTTTCAATAGATCTTCGGACCCCGAGATGAAACCGAGAGGGAACGAGTGGGGGCACGTGATACCTAAGGCGGATTCAAAATTTTGAACCAGTGATCATAGCATCCGCAAATCATATATAAAGGGTATTCAATGTTCGTTTCGTTTTTGAACATACAATATACTCCCTCCTATCCTTTCTAGTTTACATATAAGTTTTATGTGTAGTCAAAGTATATCTACTATGATAAAAAAGGTATCAACATTCAACAACGCCCAATCAATATTGTTAGATTCGTACGTACTCCTAGATTTGTACTCGAGATGGTTTCCAATTTGACTATTGACAAGATTAATAGTACATGAGATGTATAATGTGAAAAGTATATCATTGGAAACTCCTTTAACATACGAATTTGACCGTATGCTTTGTGTAAGTTGCATGTCATATATTATTACTCTAAAATTTGGTCAAAGTTAGCCTCGAAAAATGCATTAGACCCTGTATGCTTTGTGTAAGTTGCATGTCATATATTATTACTCTAACATTTGTGTAAGTTGCATGTCATATATTATTACTCTAACATTTGGTCAAAGTAGTATAGTGGAAGTGGATCCTCTGACGTAGGTATCCCTGCCTTACCCTCCCTTTCGGTCACTTACTGGCGGACCCGATGCTTGCTAGGCCCCGCATGTCAGTTACTCAATGGGTTCGGCCACGTCAGGGGATCCTCATCCGTAGTATACTCCCTCTGTTTTTATTTACCCCGCATAAAACGGAGGGAGTGGTGGTATAATAAATGATGCGGGGGGGAGGGGGAGGGATGTCGGTTTGCTCTCAACTGCGGTCCCACAAGCGAGCGAACACGCAAGATGAAGCGCGTTCCATTCGGTGAGTGATGTGGAGGGTCCAGCGTGCCGGGCTGCAACGCGAATGCGACAAGAGCGATGTACAGTCAAAACCGATTGACCGGTCGTCACTGGAACCACTATTCACACCAGGACCTTTGCTGCTCGGCCTACGCCATCCACTGCCCTAAAACCACAGCAAATCTCCAGCCCATTCCCCCACCTTTTGATCCCCTAGCCCACATCAAGCGTCCCCTAGTTTGCCGGAAAGCCATGGTGCGCCGCAAGATCACTTACTACAAGATGTTGACGCCGGAGCGCCGCGCAGAAATTGCGGCGGCGGTCGGCGCCACAGACCTCCGTTCCCAAGCTCACTTTGCGGCGGGCCAATCCCTGAGTTCTCTGGAGCCAAGCTACGAGGAGGAGGAAGCCAATCCAATGTTCATGGCGGAGGATGCGGCGCAGAAGGCCCCCGATGGGTATGAGACGATGGACGTCGACTTCGTGCCGGCGTCCAAGTCCCCCATGGTGCAGGCGGACCAGCAGTTCAACATGGCGATACTAAAGGAGGACCGGGAGGCAGAGGTTCAACTCGACGCGGAGCGCGTGCATGCTGCTACCATCGAGGCTCTCCTGCAGGCGGAACCGGATGTCGTGGATGTGAACTGGGCGGCGGAGGCTCAACTTGAGGCGGAGCGCGCGGATGCCGCTGCCATCGAGGCCCTCCTGCAGGCGGAACCGGACGTCCTGGACTTGAACCGGGCGGCAGAGGCTCGACTCAACGCAGAGCGCGCGGATGCCGCTCTCATCGACGCCCTCCTGCAGGCGGAACCGGACGTCCTGGACTTGAACCGGGCGGCGGAGGCTCGACTCAACGCGGAGCGCGCGGATGCCGCTGCCATCGAGGCCCTCCTGCAGGCGGAACCGGACGTCCTCGACTTGAACCGGGCTGTGATCTCATCCGTTCAGAGCGCCCGCACGCTCCACTTGAATGAGTAGCTGGAGGCCGAGGACAACCACGGTGCGGAGACACACGTCGGCAGCGACGGCTGGTTCGCGCATGCAGCCAAAGACGACGAGGTCGTCTCTTTCCGCGAGCAGTGATAGTTTTTCTTTATGTTGTTGTTTTTATGGATCTTTTGCTATGTAAAAACATATATTTGTTATGCAAGTCGCCTGCCTTGGGTCAGTCTACCATTTCAGGCGGTTGGATGAATATCCTACGTCTCCTAACCCTTCTTTCCTTCTTCCTCACCTCTTCTTCTTCCCCAACAGACCACCGCACGGGCCGTACGGATACTCCCCAACATGCGGTTGGATAAACATACTCTATGAAACGAAAATTATGTGTCAGCGATAGGATGGATGAGTTTGGTGTGTTCACATGCGACAACACGTGTCAGTGAGGGTGCGTTTCGTTGGTTGGGTTTGCGGCATGCAGGAGCGACTGTGTGACGCTGCGGTGCGACCGCGGTGTGCAGGAGCGACCGTGTGAGGGTGTGGTGCGACCGCGATAGCCATGCACAAGTGGACCTCCTTCTCATTTTGAAAACTTTAGGCAAGCTTGGCAAAAATGTGTGGCGAAGTTTGGCAATGCAAGGCCTAGACCCAAACAGGATAAGTACGTACGTACTAGGAGTACTAGTGTTAAAAAAGAAAGGCTGAGTTTTCCTTCGTGGGATTTAATCGATACAAATCCTCGTTTCATGTGTCAATTAATGCGTATTTTTTTCTCCAAAGACCAAAGAGCTAACCATCTCACTCATCATCGCATGATTAATGCAGTGCCATGCAAACCAACCTTCTCACTTCCGCATGCATGCAGGGGATATTAATGTCCTTGGTTGCTAACCCCATCAATTTTGCATCGATTAGTGTTAGTGGCCCTTTGCAAATTGTAATTTTTATATATTGGCCTTGTGTACAAAAAAATGGAGGTAGTAACTATATTTGACTTCCTACCCCATTGCGGTGACGTCGACGATTTTTTTTGGTGGTTTGGCGAAGTGCGTTCAACGAAGAACACCACTGAGGGAGACCACGGTAAGTCGTTCGCAAGTGCCGCCTGCAAGCCGAGACAACCGCCTTATTTGCATCCAGGAAGTCCTTTACTAGTACTACTAGGAGTAACTAATGCGGTGAGATGGCTTCTCAAAGAAGACGATGGAGAAGCGGAGTCAGCGAAGAGTGAAATGATGGTTGCATCGTCCGTGCTTTTGTGATTTGACGCCTCATTGCTTTGTGATTTGTGATAGAAGGGACAGGGGAATAAACTCTGTGCTCTATACTGTACTACATGCGTCCAAGCATGGGAGAAAGAGGAGAGACTTTGCATTTTTCTATTCCTTCAATCAATCAATCAGGGAGCTTCGGTTCCATCTTTTTGGCTTTGGCAACACCATCCACAATGGTTCCCACGATGCCAAAAGCTATTTTCACATTTTGCTACACATTGTGGATGCCCTTAACCGTACCACTTGGTTTTGCTCCTGTGTGCTATCTATACAAATCTCAATTATATTGATCTAAAAAATTATAGAATCGAGATTAGTAAAAAGGAGGTGATTTTGCTGCGCGAATGGCGGGGGAGGTTTCTTATTTGAGCAATGCTACATCCACGTAATGGTTTACGTAAAGTTACAAACTGATGTGATGTGGGACTATTTGATTGGATTAAAAGAGAGGATTAGGCCCACCCCACCTGAAAATCAGGGGGGCATATATAGATTAGATGGAAAGTATACGTAGCAGCTACGTAGCCCTTTGTAAGTCTAGGATTAGGCTTCTTATTTTCGGAGGACGTTGTCCTGGCGGTTTGCTAACATGCGGTCCCACATGTCAGTGCTTTACCAAGCCGATCCGCGTCCCACATGAGGCAGAACAATGGCAGAAGCAACACGTGGTTAAGTTGAAGAAGATGAGGGAGAAGCGGATTCAGCAACGAGTGAAATGATGGTTGCTTTGTCCCTCCAACTTAACTGCGAGAAAGGTGCAGCTTTGTGATTTTACGCCTCATTGCTCATTACTACGTCAGCGCCATGACTGGGGTGCTTCACCCCGGCTGCTCTGCACTATATTCCGGTATGGCACGTGGACCCGGTAGCTTGATGTCCCACATGTCGGCGAAAGGGACTAGAAGATTTATGAAAGCGAGCGCTCCACTCTTACGACGGAGGAGTAGACGACACGACGACCCAGTGAACTGTCACTTGTACTATATAGTACTATAGTTTTGTTGTTTCACACGATCCATCGATACAAACCCGATTAAACAGGAAAGGGAGGGATTTTTCCCGCGCGATAGATGATACTGGCCATACATTTCAAAGGCAATTTTAATGTATGCAAACTGAATAATTATAAGTAACAATATGATATCTAGTAAAACTAAAAACACATATGATTTATTGTGTTTGAGTGTAGTAGTAGTGCTGTATTGCATAGTTGTTAGATGTAACATGCGAGAACGTGTAGAGATGTAGTTTTGGAGGGCCTACAGAGAGAAAAGCGTAATACGGTCACCGAACTTCAGAATAAGCTGATTACGGTCAATATATACATTTTGCGGTGATTATACGGTCACTTGCTCACAGCTCAGCATCGGATTGCACTCTGTTGACCGGCCAAATAGTCTGTGTGGCGCAATGTTGACTAGTTAAATTGACCACATTCGTTGTGGGTCCCACCTATCAGTTCGCATAGGCAAAAGGTCAGATAAACACAAATTTATGCAGGCACGACAAGGCTCCAACCCGTGCGTGGGAATCACCTGGTTGTGTATGTGTCTGTCAGGGCCTGATGTGTGCGCTTGCACGTGTAGGTTGAGCACTTGAGCGTGAGAGTGTGTGTTGGTCGTGTGGTGTACTGGTGTGTGCATGCATGCGTGCGTGTGTGGTGTGAGTGTTGCGTGCGTGCGTGTGAGTGTTGCATGCGTGCGTGGCTGCGTGTGTACGTGTGAGTGTTGCGTGCGTGCGTGGGTGCATGTTTTTGTGTGAGTGTTGCATGGATGCAGTTTGTGTGCATACGTGAAAGGGGCGTACAGGGGGGTATGCGATGGAGAGAGAGATGCTCTTCGTTTCTCTTTATTATGACTAACTTTGTATATAGTATAAAAATATACAAATTCACAGTGCGGAATAAATATCATTGTGGGCACCATGCAATGCAAATTAGCGTTCGTACTCCTCCATATAACTTTGTAATGTTGTATATATGTAGAAACACTAAAATAATTTTTTGGCCACACTTTATTCAAAAGGAATGTTGTATGTGAAATAAACGTGAAGAGAGGGCTTTTTAGATCAATGGGGTACGTGATGTAACATGTGTGAATGTGTAGTTGATGCATTTGGCAGGGCCTAGAGAGGTATGTGTGTGTATTACGTATTCGAGAGAGGCATGGATAGAGGGGCCGATGGGGGGGGCGTGGGAGAGATAGCATGAGAAATGAGAGTGGTCTAGAGAGAGAGAGAGACGAATATGACGCCACGACAAGAGATTCCATTCCCTTGAGTGTGTATATGCAAGGGGGGAGGGAATAGAGGCACCAGGAGAAATTTTCTGTGTGTGTGGTGTTTGTGTTGTTATGTGTGGGTGTGAGAAGATAATGAGACGTGGGGGCAGACGGTGTGTTACCGCGTGAGGTCCGGTGGGTCGAGGTGAGGCCTTCGTTCTGTTCCGTCCTACACCACATTGGTCGGCCCGTGACGCATTTAGGAAGACCCATGGATGACTAGTCGTACAAGACAAAGATAGCAGAATTGTGAAGGACTCTGTGTTCACTGACAAAGCCGGCTAGGATTTGTAACCCTAGGTTCTCGGACTAAGGTAACCCCTTTATCTCTGATATTACTATTCATCCAACCTAACTTTAAGGGGCATCCTACAGAATGGTCTGCTAGAATCATACTCGTCGATTAGGAAGAGAGGTGTGAGGCAATGCGTGAGAGACAGGCGTAAAGATAATGTGCGTACATGAGACACGTAGGTAGGTCCATGTATATAGAAAGGGTCAATGAGGATTGTGCATGTGTATGTTTGCGAGAGGAAGAATGCTTGTGATAAAGGTTAGTGAAAACAGTTGTAAATGGTTACGAGAGGGAGGGAGGGTTATATCTAGAGCATGTGTGCGAGAAAGACACCTCGGGAGAGAGTGTGTGAGCATGTGTGAGAGACCACCGATGGAGAGTGAAACTACACGTAAAAGACTACTCTACACATTGATTAAAGATATAAATTGTATCCAAATATTAGGATGGGATCATGATATTTGCAATTCGTGTAAGGAGCGGTCATTGATCCATCAGACATCTAGATTCTATCGAATTTGAGCATGTCTATGTTATTATTTGACACAATTGATCCACATAGTTAGTATTTTGAACTCCAGACAATGCATCGCTTTAGCAATCGAATATAAACGTGAGTATAGTTCATGTTGTGTGTGTAAAGCACATTATACATACGAAAGTTACACAATGGACATTATAAATAGCTACTACCTATGAACTAGCATACATTTGAATTCAACTTAAGGTGGTTTAAAAAAATCGAATTCAACATGAAGTCCATTCAGTTATTTGAATTTGATATCATGGCATTTGTAAACCATACCTAAATTATGGGGGCACCAATCTTTGCTCTGATTTTGTACATAATAGCATATGTATTCGTGTACAAAATAGATTCAAATTTAGCTCCTCCATTCCAAAATAATCGTAGTAATAGGATTTTCAAGTGTCAAAATTTCAAAAAGAAGCGGATAATTTAATGAGGTTTTCAAACATACAAGGTCAAATATAACGTTGTATATTTAGGTCAATCCTCATAGTTCAAGAGTACTCTAAACGTGAATGCTTGTGTTTCAAAATTTCGAACGAAGCGCCAAAAGAGCATCTACTCCCCCAAAACCGCGTGAGACCAATGTTTGGTAGTACAAGGAAATTACTTTTGTAATAACTCCGACCCGTAAAACCTACCAGCCCGACGTCCAAAGGTCTAAACCGGGGTAGGTTTGTAGCTTCATCTAGACGCCACGCAACCGCATCCGAAAACATTCATACACAATGGCCGCCTAAGCACACATGCGCGCGGCCGAAATCGCTCCCGCCCACTATTTGGGACACCTTGGATTACCATCCTACCCCCGACCCGTAGTAGGTCCAAAATTTAAGAAGGGGCAAAGTTTGTACTTTCCCCAAATTTCAAACAAGCGCGCCCCATCTTCTGTTCAAAAAAGCCAAAAACAAGCGCGTCCCAGACCGAAACATGGTTCCCCCCACCCGTCCGATTCCCCATTCGCACTCCGTGGGTGCAAAAACTACCTCTCCACCAGCCGCAAAACCCCGACGTCCTCCGTCCGCCACCCCATCCCACCCATCAACCGCCGCACTCCTCCATCACACCAGAGCCGATACCCCGACGTCGTCGTCCACCGCAACCTCAACCGCAACGCCCTCCACGGCTAGTAGTTGAAGCCGAGGCCGAGCCGTCTGTACCCGAGCCAGTTCAACCATGTCGTCCTGCGCCTCACCGCTGCCGCTCCAACTTCGCCACCCTCCACCGCACCAGAGCTGTTCCTGCTATGCCATCCTTCGCCGCCTCGGATCTACTTCCCCTCCGCCAACATACGGCCACGACAACATAGTCAACAATTTGGCCATGGGTTTGTCTAAGCCTGCACCCTCCAGAACATCGGTTTCCCCGGTAAAAAGAAGAAAATCGGCGCGATTTGTGGAGGTGACCACACCGGCAACCGAAAAAGGTACTCCTCTTCCCTTATTCGTGCAAATCTTACGTCTCTGCTTGCACAGTATTCATCCCACAGAAGACACTAGTTGACCGCTTCTTATTGATACTAGATGTTCCTAGTAACTCGCGATGCACAAGGTTTCTCCTCATATACTATTTCACCTTAGCTAGAGGTCCGTCGCCCCCTGAATTTCAATTTATGGCCACTTGATTCCCAATTAATGGAAGCATTCCCCGGCGTAACAGGCACTAGTACGCCTATTACGCTGGGGAAGCAGCGCCTTGGTGTTTATCTTAGGGGCGTGTGCGGCCTAGAGCTACTGGCGCCCGATCTGGAGGTCGGCCGGGATTAAAGGGATGGCATGGGGGCGCTGCCAAGCACGGCGGTGGTCTGAGGTCGATGGGAGGGTGGGGCGGCGGAGGCAGGGGTCTGGGCCGGTGGTCGCTGGCGGTTCGAGAAAGATCGTCAACAGTGACTAGCGGGAGGTAGACGAAGGCCATCTGCCCGTTCCTTATAGATCGGACGGTTCATTAAAAAAATCGACTGACCTATTTATTTTCAGTCGACTGTTATCTTAGATATGACCACATGTGGTGGCGTGCTGGAGGAGTACCTGCATTTCCTGTGCTCATATATTACAAAATCATATAGAGTAGAATCTAATTTTGTTTGCCATGCAATGTTGAAGAGCTATCATATGTCCCCTGTCATTTATTTTTCAGCCACCCGCTATCTGCTACTTTTACAGTGCACTAGTTCTGCACACACTTCACCCTTACTCTCACTGTTTGTTTTTATGCAAGGGTACTTCAGACTCTGCTGCCATGAGAGAAGCCAAAAAGAAAAGAGAGAAGTTGCTCCAGTTTGGTGTGCGGCTAGGCAAGACACGTTTCAACGCTTTAAAGGGTGTAGTGTCAGCAGATGGAGACGGGGAACGTAGCTCTGGAGTTGATGACCTCGCTCGCAATGAACCACCATCCCAGGTGCTTGCTTTAACTTCGCGGTGTCATATGTGGTTGCATGTTCCATATGGTGTCTAGCTTGTATTCGAAAGGCCGAAGTCGGTAAGATAAGGAAATATTTTTTTACATGAACCACCATCCCGTGAGCACCAGAAGACAAATAGCTAGTCAGGGCACTGGCCAAGCCAGTGACAAGCCCAGCAAAGATAGGCATCACCTGGAAGCCAACTAAAAATGCTGCGTTGGTGGCGAAGCAGCCCGCCTCCCACCAGGCTCTCATGTCCTAGATGATCATGCTCACCACTCCAGCCGGATGTCTAGCTTGTATTGCTTCCAATTTGGTTAAATTGCATCTGCTTAGCTTACACATTATACCTTTGAATATGACATGCCTTTCTGTTTTGGTACATACTAGTACATCTGTGTATTAACCATGTTCTTACATCAAACTAATGTTCTTGTGTATCCCTCATCAATCACTTATGACGAGGCAGGCAGGCAAGGGGACTACTCCTCATTTAAAGTATGCAGCGTTAGCCTCCCGACATGATTCTCAAGAAACAGAAATGCTAGATGAAGATAGTGAACGTAGCTCTGTAGTTGATTACAGCATTTCCCCTACACTAGCATCGCAGGTGCTTGCTCTAACTTGGCAGCATGATATGTGGTTGCATGTTGCATATGGTGTCTAGATTGTAATTCTTCCAATCTGGTTAAACTTCATGTGCTAGTCTACTTAGCTTATACATTATACCTGTTAATGTGACATGCCTTCCTGTATTTAGTACATAGTACATCTGTCTATTAAGCATGTCCTTACATAAAACTATTGTTTTTTTGTATCTCGCATCAATCAAGATGAAGAGACACCTTTAGTATGTGCAGTGCAATATTAGTTGCATCTTTCATATGATTTATAGCATGCGCTGCTTCTAATTTGTTGAAATTCCATTTATGATGGGACGCTTTTAACTTGGCAGAGTCATATTGGTTGCATCTTTCATGTGGTGTCTAGCTTGCATTGCTTCTTATTTGCTGGAATGGTTTCTGCTTAGTTTACACAAACAGTTGTGAACATGCCATGCCGTCCTGTTTTTTCGTACATATTCTATCCTGGTATCATGTGTTTGCCTTACATCAAAGTAGTGATTGTCAGTATCATGCATGAATGAGTTCTGGAGAGAGAATTTTATTGCTTTTCCTTGTCGGTTTTACTTGAAAATTCAAAATCAATAAAGCGGAAGGAAGTTAGCGAGGCAGCGGATAAAGGTGCTCCTTCCGAACGGAGGGCCTCTACAGTTTCTACTCCTCCACACCCCCAAGATGATTTCCAAGACAACACATGCATAGACACTCAACAAAGCTGTGTTTATGATGAGCACGTCTCCCCTAGTGCAGCATCACCGGTGCTCCCTCTAACTTGGCACTGTTATATGTGGTTGCATGTTATGTGTGTTGTCTAGCTTGTATTGCTTCTAATTTTGTTGAATTCCATCTACTTACTTTACACATTATACTTGAATAAGACATGTGTTCCTGTTTCTAGAACATACAATATCTGTCTATCACACCATGTTCTTACATCAAATTACTACTATTGTGTAACCTGCAACAATCACTTATCATAAGACACGTTTGACTTCGGAGTGTGATATAGGTTACATCTCACATTCTTTTCTAGCTTGTATTACTAATTTGTTGAAATGGCACTTATGACGAGACAATTTTAACTTGGTAGAGTGATATTCGTTGCATCTTTCATATGGTGTCTAGCTTTCATTGCTTCTAATTTGTTGAAATGCCTTCTCCTTAGTTTACACATCATAAGCTGTGAATATGCAATGATGTGAATATGCAATGGCACTAATGACGAGAGACCTCTAACATGGTAGTGTAATGTTGTTTGCATCTTGCATATGATTTATTTCTTGTACTGGTTCACATTAGTTTAAACACCATTTATGATGAGACACTTTTAACTTGGCAGAGCGATATTTGTAGCATCTTTCATATGGTGTCTACCTTCCATTGCATTGCTTTTAATTTGGTGAAATGTCTTCTTCTTAGTTTACACATCATAGTTCTGGTTATCTCTTCTGTCATGTTTTTCATACATATTACATCCTCCTATCATGTGGTTGTCTAACATCAAAGTTCAGTTCATCTGCATCACGCGTCAATTTGTTCTGAAGAACTAAATAGTTATTCGTTTTTCTTGTCGGCTTGACTTAACATGGCACAGAGAAAGAGGAAGAAACACAGAATGGCAGGGAATGAGAAGCGGATGAATCCTGCAGATTCTGTTGGTACTGATGGTGCAATAGAAGGTCAAAGTCCAGCAGAAAATTCTACAAACACGGCATCCCATGCTACACAAGTTGCAAAAAAAGACAAACATAAACAAATAGCTGCCACCAAACAAGCAGAGACAGCCCTAGTTCTTGCAATACCTACCACAGTACTACCAGCTGCACGACGTACTCGTGCGTCAACTGAGCTAGCAGCATGTTCCCAAGCTCCCTTGCCACCTGACACTACTTCCCAAGCACTCTTGACACAAGACGAGTTGGCAATATCAGATGAACCTTGTGAGCTTCAACAACAAGAAGGTAGTTGCTGGAGTCAAGTTACAGTTGCATGCTTATTTATATGTAGTCTCATAGTTTGATGTACACTAACACTTCCTATGTTTGTTGTTGGACTAGCACCTAGGTGCAAGAGGAAACAAACAACAGGGATAATGCTCGATAGGTTAAGTAAATCTAGAGGAGGAAGAATGGAGATCCATTTTGAGGCAGGTTTAAAAAGGCCACGTGATGCTACAGAGTCAGCCAAGTTAGTATCAGAGGCAGCGGTTGCTGTTAGGTGTCATGTACGTATCCTCCCAACATGGATTCAGTACAGGAATGACAAAGACGAAACCCAGTTCAACATCTTCCTCAACCATTTATCTGTAAGTATGGTTATGTATGGAAACTAGTAATATCGTCTTGCTTTGTCCAATACTTTCTAGGTTGCTGATAATGAGACTCCCATAACTTTCAACAGATGAGGTTCAAGTTGGATAGCCAAGATGATGCAACCAGACAAGCTTGCACCCATGTTTTCAAGTCTGCTCTGCGACAGTATCAGTATAACTTGAGGAAAACTCACTTTGAAGGCAAGGCTAACAGTGAACTTGCCCAAATATCTCCAGTGGAAAATATATCTAATGAAGACTGGAGAGGCCTCATTAAACACTGGTCCGATCCGAAGTATCAGGTACATTATATATATGTCATCAGATCACATGTTGAAGTCCTATTTATGCATGTGCCACACAAATCTATCTTCTTGTAGGTGAACTGTTCAAAGAACAAGGCCAACCGTACGAAAGTGAAATTCCAACAAACGACAGGATCTTGTAGCTATATTGCACACTGCGAGGCTCTTGTAATTAGCTGTTGTTTCACTCTTTTTGCTGTACCATATTATGAGATCTATATTGACTTGTTCCAAATGCAGAGGAAAGCCCGCAAGAACCAAAAAGTACCTGAACCAAATGCCGTGGAAATCTTCAAGGACTGTCACACCAGCAAGAAGAAGGGCATGACTACACCAGTCAAAGCTGCTGTTGTAAGTCCTTAATCCTCATGCCTTTTAACTACTACTTACTCTGACTTGTGCCTTGAACTGCATGGTTTGCAACCAATGTCTATTACTCTTTTCAATTTTATACACAATTGTCTTAGCGTATCATTGCACCTTACAAGGTTTAAAAGAGAGGAGTGATGTTCCTTTGATCTTGACCCATAATCTAGTTCCGTGTTGGACTTGCCCACGCAATGTTACAATTGCCTGTTTGTCTGTTCTCAGTTGTTTTGTGATATGAATGACGTCATACTATGCTTACCGTATTATAAACTTCGTATCTTTATCCTTAGACCTCAATACAATGTGAAGAAATAGACAATACATTAGCGATGGTACATGGTCATATGTTTGGAACCTGGTTTTATTATGTACTTTGCAATAAAATACAACTAGTATTTTACATGGGTTCACCAGAATAAGTTCTGTATATAGACCAAAGCTATTTTGTTTGGTTTTGCTGCCTCCTTAATATCTTCTGTTCTGGTACTACTAATGTAAAACCTCAACTCTTCAGCGAGCTATGAAAAAAATGGTGGAACTGCCACCTTCTGAAGGTGGCGAGGCAACTATAACCGCAATGTCAGCTCTTGCTGCAGTGGGTCAGTACCTGTCCACTAACAGTGCCAAAAGCATGTTCCTGCGTGATACTGGGTTGGTTGTTAAGGCAATATCATCCAAACTGCCTCATGATCAAGATATGCAAGCTCAAAGCAATGTTGTATCTGCGCTCCAGACACAAGTCCATTCCCTAACAGAGACCCTTTGTGAAACAAGGAGAAACATTGCTCAATGTCGTCAAGATATGCATGGTTTTGAAACCAGACTATCAGACATTTGCTATGTTGTTCAGGAGCCTAGGGGAAATGAAGGCGAGGGTTATGGTGCTCCATCGGATAATACAACATGAAAACATAACAGTCAGGTCAAATGAACTAAGCTTCTGAACTTTTGGTGGTGCATTTATCTGCTAGACTGTTAAGTTTTATGCCAACCTTCCTTTTGTTATATAGTTGTAATTTGTTTTGGTGCGATACAAAATTTATTCTTAACGTGCAGCCACCGCCTGAAGAAAACAACAAGCCATTTTTGTATAGTGTAGGGTGTTCCCTATATTTGCACTGGTGGCGATCTTTGATGCCGAGTGGATGTAATCTGTGCAATCGCCTTAATAGCCTAGCGTTAGTTTCAGCCTTATTTATTTCCTAGTCTTCTTTTTCCCTGGTTTGCTAGTGGCCGCAACTACCATGGGCCATATACGGGCCGTAGGATCCATGGGTCTCCTACGGGTCGTCGATAAATGGGCCTATAATTGTTGGGCCTCGGGCCGTTGGATAAATGGGTCTTCATGGGCCATAATCGGGCGTAATTGGTATCGGCCCAACATGGTAACATGCCGTTAACAGGCTGTAGGACAGCAAAGGCTTAATTCTGTCACAGGCATAACGGGTCGTTAATGGGCCAGAATATAGGACGGGCTGGAAACGGCGCAACGGGTTAACATGCCAGAAACGGGCTGACTCTTGCCATGGGCCAAATTTGGCCCATTAGGGTAACAGGCCAGTAACGGGCCGACTCTTGCCATGGGCCAAATTTGGCCCATTAGTGGAACAGGCCAGTAACGGGCCGACTCTTGCCATGGGCCGAATTTGGCACGGGCCAGTAACGGGCCAGAAGTAATCGAGGGCCGAAAAGGGGCCCAAGAACGTATGGGCTGTCAATAGGCCGAAAGCTAACATGGGCTGGAAACAGCCCATGTAAATCACGGGCCGTTAATGGGTATAAAGAAAATTACTGTTCATTATGGGCTAGAGTCACCGTGGGCCTGTAATGGGCCGAAAGATACGAAGGCCTCATATGGGCCGAAAGACGTCGTGGGCCATACATGGGTCGAAAGTGAAATGGGCTGGTATTATACTCGACGGCCGACATGACGTTGTTGGGCCGATTTCCTTTAGGGCCTAACATGCCGTGAGTTAACGGGCCGTAAAATGGGCTATTTCGGAAGAGACCGTTAACAGGCTTTTCATGGGCCAGCCCGTTAACTTTTGACCAAGTCAAACGGGACGGCTTTGTAAGCTAAATGGGCCAGTGTTGGGCCGTGCCACGTGTCGACATATCATAGGCGCCTATCTGACCCATTGACGAGCTGACACGTGTTTCGTCCGGCCAATAAGAATTTTACACATGGGAATTTCCCATTGGTCGAGGCTGTTAACGGGTTATCGGATCCAAAACCCGACCCGATAGCTTAACGGCGTTCCGTTACGGTGGATGCCACGTGTCGGTCACCCTTGACGAAAGCACTTCTGTGACGTGCGATTTATCGTCATGGAAGTGGACACTTCCGTGATGATAATTTTGGTAATGTCATGGAACACTTCTACGACAGCACAAGTATGACTATCTTGATTCTGTCATAAATTTGTCATGGATATACATGCATGACAAAAAAAGCGACCTACTGTGACAAACATGTATCATCACGAAAGTGTATTTTTTGTACTGTAGAGGGATGGCTAGGCCAGCGATGGGAGTACGGTGGGGTGGTGAGGCCTGCGCGGCAGCACAGCCGACCGCGGGGAGGAGGGAGCAGGCAGTCCCGCCGGTGCTTGTTTGAGCGGCTGGAGCAGGAAGAGCAGAGATTGAAGAAGCACGATGACCGTTGGATGAACATCCAACAGTCACTGCTTGTGCGTCAACCTTTTTTTAGGAAAGCCTCAAATATGTGGAAAACAGCATACAACCCATCTGCCATTATTTCTAATAATTTACAACCCATTTGCTAATTCTTAAGGGCTTTTTTGGATCCCATATTCTTTTTGTTAGCATCACAGCCCATATTGTGGCCACGGTTAAAAAATTATATGAAATTTTGCATATTTCGGTGCGGTACGCACTGTTTTTAATCCCGAAATTTCGAGTCACATTCAAACTGATTTAAAAAATAAATGTATATCAATATAAAATCCAACAAATTGTCCACGCATAAAAATCAATGCAATTTAAAATCTCAAAATGAGAAAAAGAAATTTGAAACTAATTGTCGATTTGATGTGTTTTAAAAATGTACATCCCATTTCTCATTACTGATAGGCCATTTTCTCGGCCAACCGAATGAAGCTCTCCTCGTCTTGAAAGATTTGCAGCCCAACAGGCCTGACAAAGCGACTTACTTGGCAAATCAAAAAAACTGGGCTGTGGCCGTGGACCTAGCTGCGGTCGTGGACCCAGTTGTCAGCCTCTCCACGTACAGTACTCTTCCGATGGAAGTCGGTCCTTGACCACATTGACAACACCGCACCGAGAGCACTAAGGCGGTGGACGACGGCGAGGCCTAGGAAGGGGATGACGCGGAGCCGAGGAAGATGCGATAGTGGATGCCCACGCGGAAAGGAGTATGAGGGTTCATTGGTTCGGCTGCGGTGTGAGGCTGCCGTCACCGTAGAATAACAGGGGGTGTGGGTGAGTAGAGGGATGCCTGGACAGCGGTGGGAGTAGTATGGGGCAGTGAGGCCTCCGCGGCATCACATCCGGCCATGGGAGGTAGGAGCACGAGGCACGACCGGCGCTGGTTTGGGTGGCTGGAGCAAGAAGACCAGAGGTTGAAGAAGCACTATGGCCGTTGAATGGACATCATACGGTCACTGGAGCTAGAATCGTTCATATTGACTAATTTGACAAAGCCCTCTGTCCCCGTCAACTTAGTTGGCCCACAAGTCAGCCTCCCACTATTATGGGTCCCAACTAGCAGGGGGGTATTCATTTTTTGTGCGTAATAAGGAGGCACTTCCTTGCGTGCGAAGATATAGCTGGTGGGTCCGACCTGTCAGTGGTGGGGATGTTTTTTTCACGAAATACAGAGGCCCTTCCGGTGGGTCCCAGCTATCAGGTGGAGGAATCATTATTTTGCGCGTAATAAGGAGGCATTTCCTTGCGTGCGGCCGTGGACCCAGCTGTCAGCCTCTCCACGCACAGTCTACTTCCGATGGTGTCATTCGTTGACCACGTTGACCACTCCGCACTGAGCGCATCCAAGGTGGTGGACGATGGTGAGGCCTAGGAAGGGGCAACGCGGAGCCGGGGAAGATGCGGCAGTGGATGCCCACACGGAGAGGAGTACGAGGGTTCACTGGTTCGGCTGCGGTGTGAGGCTGCCGTCGCTGCAGGGCCTGGCTAGCGGTGGGAGTAGTAGAGGGCGGTGATGCCTCAAGGGCAGTACAGCCGGCCACTGAAGGCAGGAGCAGGCGGTCTCGCCGGCGCTGGTTTGGGCGGCTGGTGCAAGAAGAGCAGCGATCGAAGAAGCAACAAGACCGTTCGATTCAAATCCAATGGTTACTGCTGCTATAATCGTTTGTTGACTAAGTTGACAAGCCCTGCGTACGTGTCAACTTAGTAGGCCCACAGGTCAGCCTCCCAACCGGTGCGCCCTAGATGTTAGTG
This sequence comes from Triticum aestivum, assembly GCF_018294505.1. Classification (NCBI taxonomy): domain Eukaryota; kingdom Viridiplantae; phylum Streptophyta; class Magnoliopsida; order Poales; family Poaceae; genus Triticum; species Triticum aestivum. The sequence continues at coordinate 515,150,723 of NC_057797.1, read as the reverse complement.
GGAGGAATCATTTTTTCGCGTAATAAGGAGGCAGTTGATTGCGTGCGGCCAGGCCAGTGGAGGGAGTAGGGTGGGCAGGGGAAGCCCGTGCGGCATCATAGTGGGCCACAAGAGGAGGGAGCTGGCAGACCCGCCGGCGCTAGTTTAGGTGGCTGGAGCAGGAAGATCAGAGATTGAAGAAGCACGTCGGCCGTTGGATGGACATCCAACAGTCACTGCTGCTAGAATCGTGGGTTGACTGACAAAGCCTTGCGTAAACAAGTCAGCCTCGAAATCTGTGGTGTGTACAACCCATTTGCTATTATTTTTATAATTTTTACTCATTTTCTAATTCATATGGAATTTATTGCAGCCCGTTTTCCATTTTAAGAATTGCTGCCCATTTTCTGGTCAGTACCAGGGTTAAAAAATTAACTAAATATGTGGGAAATTTTGAAAATTCGCAATTTTTTATTGGGGAACAAAATATTCTTAATCCAAAAATTAGTAGCCATACTAAAACAAATTTAAAAATAAATTAATAATATGTCATGTTAAATCCAATGAAATACAGTATAAGATATCAGTGAAGAACAAAAACAAAAAAAAGAAACTAATATCCCATTTGCTATAATTTTTTTGGAATTTTCAACCCCTTTTGATATTACTTTTAACAAACACTGACCATACTCTTTGGCCAGGCCGGAATGCATCTTGCATCCCAGTAAGTCAGAGAAAACAAATAGGCCTAGCTTGGGTATTCTTCAAAAAGAAATACTGGGCTACCAATTTTCCCAAAGAAAAAACTACTGGGCTAGTCATGTTGTTAGACGGGCCATAGAGACCGCACAACCCAGTTTATAGCCTGCTCCTCCGAATTACTACTCAAAAAAAAGTTGTGCAATTCTGTCGTTAATTGACTATACGTTGAAAATGATGTGGGTCCCAGATATCAGCAGGGTGGGTTAGAGTAAAAAACAAGGGGTTCATCTGAGTAGTAAAAGAGACGCTTGCTTGTGTTCGGGACTGGACCTGGTGGGTCCGTACTGTCATACTCATAACTACCGTCCTTTCCGGATTCACTATGTTGACAGGGACCGCTTCGAAAAAACTATGTTGACAGGGCCGGACGGCGGCGCCGCGGCGAGCGCACCAAGGCGGAGGATAAAGTGCTGTCACCAATGTGCTGGGCTGGGTTGGACATTCTTATTGAAAAATAAAAATGGACTGGAACTATTTACGACGTTAACTACGATTTGCATGGGTCCGCTGGTTGTAGGAAGAAAATGCTGGGAGAAAGAAGACTGGTCGCTATCTTTGCCTAAGAATAATATCGACTGAATGTAACGACAATATAATAGGAAACAATATCCTCGTGTTAAATCATGAATTTAAAGAATTGGTGCATGAGCATTTAGCTTTATTTATTTATTTACTTATTTATGCTTAGGGGACCATGAGCATGTACCTGGGCTGGATTCATGTGAGGGCCTCCATTCCAGTTAATTATGGGCTTCTCTATTGGGCCTTCATTAGTGGGCCGCATGTTATCACCAAGTGGAAAATGTGTTCCTACGAAAAATAGTATGCGCTACGTACGGTACGGGGCACTAAAGGATCGAACCATGAAACGACTTCCAAAACATTGTGTTTTGTGTTCTAACAACACATTTATTCAACCAACAGACGAAATATACTACTGATTGGACATTGAAAACAGCAGCAGCAGCAACCAGGGCTGGGGGTGCAACAGAAGTAGTAAGCAGGCCAGAAGAGTGAAGACGCAACTCTCTCTTCCAAACCAAACATCAGCCATCATTACAAAAGGGCTACCAAAAAAGAACAAGTGTATGCATCAAACTAAATAAAGGTCCTACTGCACCAAGTGCACGCATCTAACTAACTGGCTCAGTTAGACGTTACTATTTATTAAGCTGTAGAGATTGGCTGATGGCTTGAACCAGATGGGTGCCTGACGGGGGATACTCCAGCCAGCAGGTCAAAGTCTGATACCTGCGACCCTCTCTCCTACTTTGGCCTGCAGAGCGTGGCAACACATATCAGGGTATGGTGCATGCAGAGACGCATGGTACACTGTGTACACACAGTTTTGCCTGATGAACGAAACCGCGCTGCCATCATGATCCTTGCCGTCGGTTATCTCCTGGTTAATCGGATAATTCAGTCCGACAAACAGAGAGTGTGTACCAAGGCTACTTACCAACCTCCAGTCAAAAATTCCTGAAGGCCCAGAGAAGCTGGGATCCTGCTCGAAGACCTTGCAGTGACTGTGATTGTATTCTGCGAAATAGGATGTCCGGTACGTGCGAACGATCATCAATCATTCGCCATCGTCTGATCGAGCCAGGAACCACCCGCAACTGCCATGCCGCTTTTCTTTGAAAGGTTCTGGGATTAGGAAGGGTAGGTACACCAGGCGGGCTACAACATCATATCAAGTTGGAGTCAAATAACCCTCAAAAAAAATTTGGAGTCAAATAAAAAAGGGCTCTTGATGTAGTCAATCTTAAGAACAACATGTTATGAGCATGAATATCTTTTCAGTAAATTTTGACAGTAATATAAGCAAGCCATCATGATATCATAGGAAAGTAACATACTGCTGTAACAGCCGTTTGTAGCAATGACTGGAGTAGGCCAGCAAGACGTCCAGCCATAGAAGGAGTCGACAGCGTAAATGAAGCCCTTGTGTTCAATGGCATCAGAGAACCATAGAGGATGTATGATCCTGCGATGGACGTGCAGATTTATCCACTTAACGGAGTGACCTGTCAGATAGGCGAGTGTCGAATTTTGGGTTCCGGCAGACCCTTGAGGTTCGAACACTGGGGTGCGCGCGGAGATTTCGCCTCCTACCTACCTGCACCCCTCCGCCTTGCTAGGATCTAAACTATGGCAAGAACAACACAAGAGACGCAAGGTTTATACTGGTTCGGGCCACCGTTGTGGTGTAATACCCTACTCTAGTGTGTGGCGTGGTGGATTGCCTCTTGGGCTAATGATGATGAACAATACAAGGAAGAACAGCCTCGCGAGGGTCTGTTCTTGGCTGGGGCGATGAACTGCTGGGAGGAGCTCACTCACCTTTCTCTCCCTCTCTTTCTAATCGAAATCCCTCTCTCAAGAGCCTCCTTCTCTGAACTCCTCAGCTCTCTCTCTCTCTGTCTCCCTCTCTCCGTCCCTCCTCTTTTTGTCTAGCGGGTGGCTAATCCTATTTATAGAGGCCCTGGTCCTCTTCCCAAATATCGAGCGGGAAGGGAGCCAACAATGGCGGGCTAATTTGAAGGGGGACAGCTAGTACTAGCTACCCTGACAAAAGTAGTCTTCGCCTGCGCAAAGCTCTGGTGATGACGTCGTCTTGGGCTCCACGGTGACCTCCATCTCGTAGTCCTCCTGGTCTTGGTCTCGTTGCACCAAAATGGCAACCTTTGCCTGATGCCTCGGTACTCCGCGGCTGCGCTTGCCCCCTTTGCACCAAAGAGGAAGGGAGGGCACTGCGCGGGCTGGCACCCGCCTGGCGCCCTCGGTCGTCATGGCTTGCATCACGGGCACCTCGTGAGGTACCCCGCCTTGATCTCTCCGCCTCCTCGTGAGCTAGCCTGACGAGGCCGTGCCCGAGGAAGCTCCGCGTCGTCCGCCCCGCGAGGCTTGGCCCCTCGCGAGGGTCATGGGTTTGTGTTGGTGAAGATGGGCTGCGCTGGGCCCCCCTTTGAGCCACGCCACAGGCCGCAGGCAGGCAAGTCTGGGGACCCCCGTTCCCAGAACACCGACAGTAGCCCCCGGGCCCGAGGCGCACCCGGACTTGGCCGTGCAGGGAGGCGGAAGGGCAAGAGCGAAGCGCCGCGGGCCCTAACAGCCTGCGGCCTTGGGCGCCGCGTGGCGGTTGGTTGGACGTGGGCGTCTCCACTTCTCCATGGTGCCTCGGCAACTACACGGATTGGACAAGTCCCTGCATGCAAAGTGGGTCATGATTACCTGCAATCGTGGAGGTAGGCGGTTGGCCTTCACCGGCCATAAGTACGGAACAGCGCGCGCCCTTCCAGTCCATCCCTCCTTGCTTCTCCTTCTTCCCGATCCTTGCTCCGTCTTGCTGCGATGGCTCCGATCCGCCGGTTCTCGACGGCAGAGAAGGGAAAGGCTCCTCGAGAGGAACCAGACCCACTCCCGCCAAAGAAACGGCTCGCCCCCCGTGGCTCGGACGAGGGGGCCCTTCAAGGGGTGTCGAGGCCTTGCTGCGAGCGGGCGCCGCCGGGGTTCCCGCTTCCATTGTACGCCCACGCCGAGGGCCCTGAAGGAGCTGATGCTGATCGCCACGGGCGGCGCCACCGTCGGCGCAGGCGGGTCACGAAGGTGTGGGTCGTCCCCCCTGGGGTCCACACCGAGGGCTCTTCCTGAGAGTTCGTGCTTCACGTCGCCATTCCTCTTCAGTCTTGGATCCGCCTTCCTCCCTTCTTCGCCTCCATCATCCCGCAGGGGGAGCCCCTGGAACTCTGGCTGCAGCACGCCGGCTACAGCACCCTCGCGACCGAGGCAGAGGTCGCGGTCGTTGCCCCGGGCGAGGTCTTCATGACTCGGGGCTGGAGAGAGATCGCCCGGGTTTGCAGGGTAAGGGGCGTCTTCACGGTCCACTTGGATTACGACGGTGCTTCTGTGATGCTCTTCAAGGTCTTCAATGCGAGCAGGCGCCGGCTAGAGTGCTGCCTCGGGGAAGGTGGCCAGGACCCTGCCGCGACGAGGACTGGGCCCGCCAACCGCTCCCTTGGCGGCTCCTCAGGTGGTGGAGGCGTCGGAGGTTCCAGCGACTCCGGCGAGCTCTTTGCGACTCTGGAGACGAGCGACGACAACTACGAGCCCCAGAGCCGGTGCCGCTCCTGGAGCAGGGCGGGCTCGTCAGGCCGCCGCCGACTCTGATCTGGATGGGGTTGGCGTCGGTGCTTGACGACCCACTATTGATGATGGTGTCTTTTGCAGGGACGCACGTAGTTTGTGTCCCTTTAGGATCTGTTCCCTGCGAGGAATCAAAAACGCGTCCCGTGGGGGCTTGTAAGGTGCCTGTGATCCTGTTTTCTTAATATAACCCTTGTCGTAGAATTGTGCGAGTTGCTCATTCCGTCTTAGCTCAGTCCTCCCTTTCGAACCTCACGAGGGCTTGGTGCTCTGCGCCGATAGGTCCCAGTCCCAAGGCGGCTTCAGCCGTTGCTGGTATGCCAGGTCGCGATGCCGTGGTCAAGGCCAGGAGGTGAGCGACCCGGAGTCCGGTAAGAGCCCCTGAGTCGCGATGCTTAGGAGGTCCCCTTTGGCGCCAAGCAGCCGTCGTTTGGTGAGAAAGGAGAGCGGCGTCGCTAACACGGGATAGCATTAGGTGCGGGGATGGTGCCATGATAGCTGGCGCTTCCGGGTGATGACTTATCTCGAGGATCAGGGGCCGCTCTCTGGTGTGTCGCTGGGTCCGTGCGTCGGCAGGCGCGAGGTTGCTCGGCGAGGTCCTCGTGTGTCTCTCCCCTCTCGCCTTTGTTCCCCTTTCTGCTCTACGTCCTCGGGTCCCGGCCCTCGAGCGAGTCTCAGCCATCGCTGGTATGCCAGGTCGCGATGCCGTGGTCAAGGCCAGAGGGTGAGGGCTGGAGAGCCACTAGGAGCCCTGAGTCGCGATGCTTAGGCACCCCCTCTTTAACGTGCAAGCGGTTCGCGCGGACGAGAGCGAAGGAGACACCGCAAGGGCCTCGCCTGACGCAGCTCCTTCAGGAGGTCCTGCAGGTCCATCATAGAAAAAAACAAGGGGTTGCCATGACAATTGACAGTCAGCTGTTGGTTGCTTCCGAGGGGTAGTGAGGCACTGAAGGCTTGACGAGGTGACGCTATGCGGGGCTGCCGCGGCCAGAGCTCAGCCATCCAGGTTTGTCGGCGTTGCAGGGACGGACCCATGCGCAAGCGTCGTGCCGTTTGGGAGCAGCTCCGTTAGCTGTCGTCAGCTGAGCAGGCAACTAGGTAAAACACATTAGCCGCGAAGGAGTGGATTTGTTCAAATAGATGCTGGGAATGCGGACATCACTGGGTCAGGCCCGAGCGACTTGGGGGTCATGCAGCCCGAGGGGCGCCCCCAACAAGGTAAGCTAACAACATGGAATAAAAAAGGATACACGCCGTAGGGACGGACCCACGCGGCCTGGGAATAATGCAGCCCTGGGGGGGCGCTCCCAGCTGGCAATAAAACTCGAAAGATGTCACCTGATGATGTTGAGGACGAAGGAGTGTTGATGTAGCAGGCTCGGTGGGCTGCGGGAGCCGATCCTCACGAGCCCCCAGGCCCAGGGGCCTCGGGAGGCTCCGGAGGCGCTGGCGGCTCCTCGCGGGCCATCCCCATCCCTGCCAGGGCTGCGGGACGCCTGGCCTCTCGTGCCTCTGTGATGCCCCTCATGAGGCGCTGGTGTGTGTCAGCCGTGTTCGGCAAGCCGTAAGGCATGTAAATGTAGCTGTGGGGTGGGCCTCCGCAGCGCCCCACTCGCGAGGGCCAGAGGCGCTCCAGAGAGGTGACTCGGTTGAGCCCTGGTATGTCGATGCAGACGCGCAGCCCACCATCCTCGCCTGGATGGGGAGCCACTGCTGGTAGGCGGCGACCGCCTTTCATGACCCTTGACTCCTGTAGCTCCTGAATGGCCTTGCTGACGAACTCCTGACGGTCTGGATCTCCTTGCCTTGCTCCTTCCTGAGGGAAATGTGCTTCGAAACACGCCTCCATGTGGTGCCCAAGCGCCTCCCTCGTGACCCTAGCTAGGTCGGTGGCCCTCCAGGGGAGAGCCCCCGAGCCCTGCCTGAGGAGGGCGCCGGGTGCGCTTTCCTATGCGATGGAAGGAGGTTCCCCCTGGGCAGGCGCATGCCCAGAGGGGCCTGTCTCCTGAGTGGTCGGGTCGGACGATGTCTTCTTCTTCTTAGGGGCGGTCTCGGGAGGCCTCCTGCTTCCATGATTTGGGTCTTCCAGTGACGCGGCCTAAAAGGCTCATTCCAGGGAACACACCGCGTCCCTCTCTTCACAGGGCACCGTGATGACTCCACCGCTTCCTGGCATCTTGAGGACATTGTAGCCGTGGTGAGTTACGGCCATGAACTTGGCCAGCGCTGGGTACCCAAGGATGGCGTTGTACGGCAGGCGAATGTGAGCGACGTCGAAGTCGATGAGCTCGGTGCGGTAGTTGTCATGTGCCCCGAAGGTGACAGGGTGGCGGACCTGCCCAATCGGGACCGTGGAGCCTTCGGTGATACCGGAGAAAGGCTTGGTTGGCTGAAGCTGGCTGTAGGGCACTTGGAGGTTGTTGAATGTTTCCACGGACAGGACGTTGAGCCCTGCCCTGCCATCGATGAGGGTCTTGGTGACCACCATGTTGCTGATGATTGGGGAACAAAGCATCGGGAGGACTCCGGCTGTAGCCGCACACTTGAGCTGATCTGCTAAGCTGAATGTGATGGTGCACGCCGACCACCTGAGAGGGCGCGTGGCTTCGAGCCCGGGGAGGACTGTGTTCACTTCGCGGGCAAACTGCTTGAAGATGCACTGAGAGACTGGGGCTTGTGCCCCGCCCAGGATGCAGGCGATCGCGCACGGCTCCTGGAAGCCCCCAGCCCCCTCGTCCTGGTGGCGGTCCTCGTTTCTCCTTGGTTGCGACGGCAGCGGTGGGAGGCCTGCGTTGCCTTGCGGGCGATCCTCGCGAGGCTGAACCCTCCAGTCTCCCTCGCGAGGCTGACCCCTCCAGCCTCCCTCGCGAGGCGGGTCTTGCCAGCGATCCTCGCGAGGTTGATCGCGCCACCCTTGGCGCGGGCCACAGTCTTCCCAGCGTCCTGCGTTCCTTCCTCCTCCTCGGCCGTAGCCCCGATCACTGCGGTCAGGGCGACGGCCGATCCTTCCTTCTCGCATGGCTCGGAGCTCTTGACATTCGTTGGTGTTGTGGGTGTGGAGGTCGTGGTACACACAGTACCGGCTGCCCCTGGAAGGTTCGGGCTGATCTCTGCCTCGCTTGGTGTCTGGTTCTGCCGCGAGCACGGCAGCCCCCTTGCGCTTCACATCCTTGGCCTTGGGCTTCTTCTCTTCTGGGTCCGCGACATGCAGCTCAAGGAGGAAGAGTCGCCCTTCCTCGGCCCTGGCGCACTTGGTTGCCAGGTTGAACAGCTCCAAGGAAGTGCACGGGTCTTCATGCATCGCCAGCTCCTCCTTCATCTTGACGTCGCGCACGCCGTCGGAGAAGGCCGAGATGATGGCCTCCTCAGTCACCTTGGGAATCTTGAGGCGTGCATTGTTGAAGCGCTGGATGTACTTCTGCAGGGTCTCCCCGAGCTGTTGCTTGATGCGGCGCATGTCGCTCACGGCGGGTGGCCGGTCGCGAGTGCCTTGGAAGTTGGCGATGAAGCGGGTGCGCATCTCGTCCCAGGAGGAGATTGTGCCTGGAGCCAGGTGCGGGCCCCGTCCTTGAGCGCCATGGGGAACCAGTTCGCCATGACCTTCTCGTCTCTGTTGGCAGCTTCGATGCCCAGCTCGTAGAGCTGGAGGAACTCCACAGGGTCAGTCGTGCTGTCGTAGCGTGGAGGCAAGTCTGGCTTGAACTTGCCGGGCCACGCGGCGCTGCGTAGCTCGGCGGTGAAGGCGCGACAACCTGCTGTGGACACGGGAGGCCTTGGATGACGGGGAGCTTGGTCTTGCATGTCCCCACGCACTGCAGCTGGGAGCAGCACGGGGTCTTGACGCGCGGGAGCAGGAGCATGGTCGCGACGTGCTGGAGCAGGGAGCGCCCGGGCAGCTTCTTGTGGGCGAGGGACTTCTTGACAGCTCTGCTCTTGCTGCGCTGGCACCTGACGGAGCGGGTTCCGCCCAGGGGCCACGTGCCTTGGAGCCATGGCGCCTTCCTGAGGAGGAGGCGGCCGGGGCGCCGCCGGAGCTTCATCGCCCGCGCGGGGCAGGGTGCGGTGCAGCGGAACGAACGGCGCAGGAGAGCCCCCTGCGGCGCGGACGAGCTCGGCGACGCGGTCGAGCCATTCTTCGTAGACGTCGTCGACGGGACGGTAGCGTAGGAGCTTGTTTGCCGCGATGAGTGCAGCCCGAGCCTCCATGGGTGCGCGGAGCGTGCGGGACGAAGAACCAGCTGGGGCGAGCGAGGGAGTTGCGGTGCGGCCATCTTGCCGCACGGACGGATGCTGGGACGATGCTTGCTGCTCGTCCCCCGCTGGGCCGGTGGTGGCGTTGACGGCGGGTGATGGGGAACGGCAAGGACGCCCACCGACAGGGGCCGTCTGGGCGACGCGGGAAGCGAGTGCGGCCCGACGCTCGGCGCGAGCCCGACGAGCGTCAGACATGGGCGTGATGGTCGGAGGAGAACGGGGCGGTGGAAGACGAATCCCGGCGCACCCCTACCTGGCGCGCCAAATGTCGGATTTCGGGTTCCGGCAGACCCTTGAGGTTCGAACACTGGGGTGCGCGCGGAGATTTTGCCTCCTACCTACCTGCACCCCTCCGCCTTGCTAGGATCTAAACTATGGCAAGAACAACACAAGAGACGCAGGGTTTATACTGGTTTGGGCCACCATTGTGGTGTAATACCCTACTCCAGTGTGTGGCATGGTGGATTGCCTCTTGGGCTGATGATGATGATCAATACAAGGAAGAACAGCCTCGCGAGGGTCTATTCTTGGCTGGGGCGATGAACTGCTGGGAGGAGCTCAGTCACCTTTCTCTCCCTCTCTTTCTAATCGAAATCCCTCTCTCAAGAGCCTCCTTCTCCGAACTCCTCAGCTATCTCTGTCTGTCTCCCTCTCTCCGTCCCTCCTCTTTTTGTCTAGCGGGTGGCTGATCCTATTTATAGAGGCCCTGGTCCTCTTCCCAAATATCGAGCGGGAAGGGAGCCAACAATGGCGGGCTAATTTGAAGGGGGACAGCTAGTACTAGCTACCCTGACAAAAGTAGTCTTCGCCTGCGCAAAGCTCTGGTGATGACGCCGTCTTGGGCTCCACGGTGACCTCCGTCTCGTAGTCCTCCTGGTCTTGGTCTCGTTGCACCGAAATGGCAACCTTTGCCTGATGCCTCGGTACTCTGCGGCTGCGCTTGCCCCCTTTGCACCAAAGAGGAAGGGAGGTCACTGCGCGGGCTGGCACCCGCCTGGTGCCCTCGGTCGTCATGGCTTGTGTCACGGGCACCTCGTGAGGTACCCCGCCTTGATCTCTCCGCCTCCTCGTGAGCTAGCCTGACGAGGCCGTGCCCGAGGAAGCTTCACGTTGTCCGCCCCGTGAGGCTTGGCCCCTCGCGAGGGTCTTGGGTTTGTGTTGGTGAAGATGGGCCGCGCTGGGCCCCCCTTTGAGCCACGCCGCAGGCCGCAGGCAGGCAAGTCTGGGGACCCCCGTTCCCAGAACGCCGACAGCAAGACCGCGGTTGAAGAACACAATTAGCCTGAAGTCTTTATTATTTGTAGATCTTGTGGGCACTTGGCAGATTACAAGTTTGAGCAAATCAAACTTGGTATCATGTTGGCTACTATTAGATTCCGAGTATTCTGGGCTGCGGTGCCAAAGCACTGCAGTGTTAATTGATGGAAGGGGGATCAAACGTCGGGTGTAGACCTCCACGAGCATCCAGCTGCCGCGACCGTCGACGAGCACCATCCAAGATGTGTTCATGCCGACCCAGTACATACCCTTAATGTAGTTGAGGGTGACGGGGATCGGATCGCAGTCAAGGGGGCTGATGCTCGCCACCCTACGATCGTTATGCTTTGTGACACGTCGTTTCTGAAGATCGGGCGACATCAGCAAGCAAGGAGCTGGCTTAAAAAGCTCCGGTATGAGGGCTTTGAGTAAACGGTATAGCCCCGACGAGCACGTGGCGAGCGGCATGGTACTGAGATTGTCCACACGCGAAACAATGAGCGTGATTACCTCTGTGGGGAGCGAATTCCAGCCACTCTTTCGGCGGACACTGCTCAGTTCTGCTATTGTTAGTGCTTGGGTTTCGGACGAAGGGGGGGAGGCGCCTTATCGGGGATGGAAGATTGGACGAGATTATATGTGGACAAAGATGGAGAAGCGAATATGTGTTGCGGGAAGTGTACAGGTGATGATGACTATAGCACGCCGCTTGACTTACGAGACACATACCAGCAACGTAGGGTCATATCGATGCCAGACAACTTGCTTGGGTGATCACAGTACTGCTACTCCCTACAGTACCTACTACTATGCCCTAACTTGCTTGAGTAGAGTAGTAGTGGAGTAGGACTGGAGGAATAGTATATTCTAATCTAAAAAGAGTTACAAAGTTCAATGCCCGAGTGTGGAACGACTACGAACCGCCATCGGTGCTAACTCCAATCCCTAGCAAACGTTCGCTAGGAGACATGGCAGTTGCAAACGCCCATGACGCAGTTACAGTACGTGTGGAAGGGTGGCGGTTTTGTCAAATACTATGTCTTAAAAACTGGCCACCGTCTGATGGAAATCTGACTATTACGTGGGATTTGCCAGGATTGAGCTCATGGCGAACAATCACCAGATATCATTACTAAAAAAGGTTAAAACACCCGGGGCTATAACTTGCACCGGCTAACCACTAACAATGATACTAACATAATTGTAAAATGGTCAAAGACCGTGTCTACGTGGTGTTTGGACTTATATGCAAAAAAATTAGCAGGATGCCCGTGCATTGGATGGGACATCAAGATGCATTTTTTTACAAAACACCTATTGTGATTGACCCATGCAGGAGTAATCGCATGTGTAAAAACTAATTATATCTTCAGAATTTTATCGGAAAATGGTATGTTGACCATTTCATCGAAAAAATGATATCTCGAGAAAGATTATAGAGGTGAGGAGGAGTGCGACATGGTGGTGACTGGTGGTCGGACTGGGAGGAGGCATGGGGATGGACGACGCCTGTAGCGGCCACCATGCCAGATTGTTCCAGAGACTTCCTTTTTTAATTGCTCAGCAACGAGGTTGTGGGAGATAAGGATGAACGAGGCAAGGCCTTATCTGTAAATGTGGAGAGAGGTGTGGGCATCTTTTGTAAAATTGTCATAGTTTGCTTTCAATCCGTCAGATATAGATCGGACATTCTATATTATAAGATGGCAGGCACACCATCATCACCAACTCGGTTTTTCTCTAATCCTACTCCTATAAAAGACTCAGTTGGTGATGATGGTGTGTCTACCATCCGCCATTTCTGACCATTAGATCTGCATCTAATGGCTGTGATGTAAGTTGTGGCCTTTTGCAACAATTCCCACTTCTCTGCTCCAGTTTACACAAAATCCCTTAGTATCTTGAAACCAACCACATTCCTCCCTTACTTCATCAAAACATCCCAAAGAATATATTTGGAGTGAAACATAAGATATTTTTAGTGATATGTATATCAAAAGTAAACTGTTTTCTTTCAAATTTGTGAATATGTATTATTCTACTTTGGATCCGTTGCAATGGACGGGCTCATTGTTATAATGGTTTATCTCTTGCATTCTCCCCAACCAACACCTAGTGTACTAGTCTGGGCCGGATGCTCGCAGTGCGATGACCTAAGTTCGAATTCTGTCTTAAACTTTAGCTTTTTATTTTTTTAATATATACTTCTTTCGCTACTGTACTAGTAGTGGAACCCGCGGAGTACTTAGAATACAAGACTAAGGATGGATTTGTTTCTTTTTAACTTTCTATACGAATCTGTAGCCAGCCTGCAAGTCATGTACAAAGGTTTAACGGAGAGGTTTGATGGAGGCGAGGAGGCGTGTTCGGCCGGGCATGCAGCGGACGGTGCAATACTATTTGATTTGACAACTACAACTAGTATATTATAAAAAACAAAGAAGAGTAGTAGAGATAGAGATAAGAATAGAGACTAGGGAGGAGCACCATCTACTGCTTCGTGGGCTACTCCTGTGCTCCATTCGGCGACCGCAATGTCCCCTACAGCCACTCCATCCTGCGCTCCATTCGGCGGGCGCTGTTGAAATTTGGGGAGCGCACTCTTGCGACTGCTGGTAGAGACGAGTTCACTGATGACGACTTCTTCCCCTACCTCGGAAACCTCTTCCTCAACGAGATGGGCGACAACCTCAACGCCAACGGTGCTGCTCCCATTGCATCGTATGTGTTGATGTCCTTCCTGTTCAAAATCGTGGTAGAATCCATGTTTCTAGTCTGTGTCTTAGATTCGATCTGTTCATCTACTATGCTAGTCCACATGATTAGTTTAATCTCTCTTATAGCCATCATGATTTATTTTGTGCTTATTCGGACTAAATCTCGTAGTAACTTGCTCATATATTCAACTGGCAGAACGTCCCCTACAGCCACTCCCGTTTCATGGACGGCCTGGTCGATGCCTCCAAGGAGCCCTTCGTCTACTGCTATGAGTGCCCGATGCCGTTTTGGGGCTCACCGGCGGACATCTTGCATCACCTCACGCAGGTGTGCGGCGATCACTACTGGCCCTTGGCGGAGAATATCAAGTACGAGACGTGCTACCCGTTCACCGTGCCGGAGTAGCTGGAGGATCACCGCCGCCTGCTAGTCTCGGAGGAGGACGGCGACGTCTTCCTCTTGATCGTGGGCACCGGCGAGGCCCATGCAGGCCGCCGCCCCGTCTCTGTAGTGTGCGTCAGGGGCGACGCCGCTAACGCTAACACTGACACGAGGCCTATGTACGGGTGCATGCTCACTATTACTACCCCTCGGAGGTATGTGGGCGGCGACACTGGCTACGTCAAGCTGACTTGGACTCTGCCGAGCTGGGACCTTCCCACCGATGTGGACATGGAAGACGCATGGTATGATTTGACCCCCAACAATGTGCACGGGGACTCCAACGAGGTTCACCTGGACATCTGCATTACCAAGTTAAATGTTGATCATTAGTCTTCGCTCAATGTAATCCGCTGTCTAAGCATGTGGAGACTTCCATGCATGATCTTTCTCTATTGGAGTGTCATGCATGAATAGAAGTGTATCCATTTATGGTTTAGTCTAGAATCTTCCATGTATGAATTTTTACTACAGTACTGGTGAAAGACTTATGATGAACCATTTCTTACATCTCCTCTGCCCCCTTCCAAGTCATCCTGATTTAATCCCTCCGTCTAGGTGTATAAGGGCATGGTTAATACTTAAATAGTATAGCCAACTGTTGACTATAAGAAAGTGCCATGTCATCTATAGCCAACATGTATAAAATTGGATACTCAAAAAACTAATTCTTGAAGATCATTTCTTGCAAAGCACAATAAGTGTTATTTCTTCACAAGTTTTGGATGCAGGTTAAACAGTTGAACGCTTTTGTTTGCAAAAGATACTTTTTTATCTATTTCACCCGGATGTTTGTGAGCTCTAGAGATGAAATAATATCCGAAGAAACCTATCGATACCCATTACACATGAGATGACCCCCACATCCTTTGTCAAAATAAACAACTCCCCGATCAATGCATTTCACTCTTCCGTGCAACGCACGGGCACCTTACTATAGATTAGTATGACCAAAAATTGAACTAACATTATGATGACCCGCAAGTATAGGGGATCTATCGTAGTCCTTTCGATAAGTAAGAGTGTCGAACCCAACGAGGAGCAGAAGGAAATGATAAGCGGTTTCCAGCAAGGTATTCTCTGCAAGTACTGAAATAAGTGGTAACCGATAGTTTTGTGATAGGATAATTTGTAATGAGCAACAAGTAACAAAAGTAAATAAAGTGCAGCAAGGTGGCCCAATCCTTTTTGTAGCAAAGGACAAGCCTGTACAAACTCTTATATAGATAAAAGCGCTCCCGAGGACACATGGGAATATCGTCGAGCTAGTTTTCATCACGCTCATATGATTCGCGTTCGGTACTTTGATAATTTGGTATGTGGGTGGACCGATGCTTGGGTACTGCACTTACTTGGACAAACATCCCACTTATGATTAACCTCTATTGCAAGCATCCGCAACTACAAAAAAAGTATTATGGTAAACCTAACCATAGCATGAAACATATGGATCCAAATCAGCCCCTTACGAAGCAACACATAAACTAGGGTTTAAGCTTCTGTCACTCTAGCAACCCATCATATACTTATTACTCCCCAATGCCTTCCTCTAGTTCCAAATAATGGTGAAGTGTCATGTAGTCGACGTTCACATAACACCACTAGAGGAGAGACAACATACATCTCATCAAAATATCGAACGAACACCAAATTCACATGACTACTAATAGCAAGACTCCTCCCATGTCCTCAGGAACAAAAGTAACTACTCACAAAGCACAAACATGTTCATAATCAGAGGGGTATTAATATGCATATAGGATCTGAACATATGATCTTCCACCAATTAAACCAACTAGCATCAACTACAAGGAGTAATTAACACTACTAGCAACCTACTAGCACCAATCCCGGACTTGGAGACAAGAATTGGATACAAGAGATGAACTAGGGTTTTGAGAGGATATGGTGCTGATGAAGATGTTGATTGAGATTGCCCTCTCCCGATGAGAGGAGCGTTGTTGATGACGATGGTCCCTCCGGGAGGGAAGTTTCCCCGGCAGAACAGCTCCGCTAGAGGCCTAGATTGGTTCCACCAAGGTTCCGCCTCATGGCGGCGGAGTTTCGTCCGAGAAGATGGCTTCTTATTTTTTTTCCATCGAAAGACTTCATATAGCATAAGATGGCCACCGGAGGGCCACCAGGGGGCCCACGAGGTAGGGGGCGCGCCCAGGGGGTAGGGCGCGCCCTCCACCCTCGTGGGTAGGGTGTGCCCCCCCTGGTGAATTTCTTCTCCTGAGTATTTTTTATATATTCTGAAAACGTCTTCCGTGAAGTTTCAGGACTTTTGGAGCTGTGTAGAATAGGTCTCTAATATTTGCTCCTTTTCCAGCCCAGAATCCCAGCTGCCGGCATTCTCCCTCTTCATGTAAACCTTGTAAAATAAGAGATAATAGGCATAAGTATTGTGACATAATGTGTAATAACAGCCCATAATGTAATAAATATCGATATAAAAGCATGATGCAAAATGGACATATCAACTCCCCGAAGCTTAGACCTCGCTTGTCCTCAAGCAAAAAAACGAAATCGAAAAATATGTCCACATGTTTAGAGATAGAGGTGTCGATAAAAAATAATATACGGACATGAGGGCATCATGATCATTCTTAGAACAACAACTTATATATTTCTTGTCATATGATTTCTTATGCTAGGGTAATAATTCAATCACAATTTCAAGTATGAATCGTAAACTTCATTGAAAACTAACAAACTATAATCTTAGTCATTGGAGCAATTGCAATTTATCATAACATAGGAAAGAGTCAACATAAGAGCTTTTCAGCAAGTCCACATACTCGACTATCATATAGTCTTTCACAATTGCTGACACTCACGCAATACTTATGGGTATGGAGTTTTAATCGAACACAGAGAAAGATAGGGGCTTATAGTTTTGCCTCCCAACATTTTACCTCAAGGGTTATGTCAACGGTAATAGTTCATGAAAACTCACATCCAATTAGCCATATATACCAGGATCTTTCCAACATACTGTGCTTGCCAAAGGATAAAATGTAAAAAGGAAGGGTGAAGATCACCATGACTCTTATGCAAGGTAGGAGATAAAAGTAAAAGATAGACCCTTCGCAGAGGGAAGTAGAGGTTTTCATGCGCTTTTATGGTTGGATGCACAAAATCTTAATGCGAAAGAATGTCACTTTATATTGCCACTTGTGATATGGACCTTTATTATGCTGTCTGTCGCTTTTATTTCTTCCATATCACACGATCATATAAAGCTTATTTTCTCCCACACTAATAAGTCATACATATTTAGAGAGAAATTTTTATTGCTTGCATCGATGACAACTTACTTGGAGGATCTTACTCAATCCATAGGTAGGTGTGGTGGACTCTCATGGCAAAACTGGTTTAAGGGTATTTAGAAGCACAAGTAGTATCTCTACTTAGTGCAATGAATTTGGCTAGCATGAGAGGGAAAGGCAAGCTCAACCATGTTGGATGATCCATGACAATATAATTTAACTTAGATGTAAGAAAACATAACCCATTACGTTGTCTTCCTTGTCCAACGTCAACTCTTTTAGCATGTCATATTTTAATGAGTGCTCACAATCATAAAAGATGTCCAAGATAGTATATCTATATATGAAGACCTCTCTTTCTTTATTACTTCCTATTAATTGCAACGATGACCAAGACTATGTTTGTCAACCCTCAACAACTTTTATTCATCATACTTTTTCTATGTGAGCTCATTACTCTCCATGAGATCCATATGATCTCTTTGTTTCTTTTTGTTTCTTTCTCTTTTTATTTTATCCACTTAAGATCATGGCAAAAAAATCAAGCCCTTGACTCAAGACTAATCTTTATTATATTTCTCTCTGACTCGATTACATAGAAGGATTATAAAGCAAAACTCACAACTAGATCATACTAAGAACTTTTATTCTACTAGATCAAGATATTACCAAAAGGATCGAACTAAGAAAAACGGTAAAGATAAAAGTGATGGTGATATGATACTGGGGCACTCCCCCAAGCTTGGCAGTTGCCAAGGGGGGTGCCCATACCATATACTCAATTCTTCTTTGATGGTGGAGACGGTGGTGATTTGGTTGATGGAGTAGGTTTCTTCCTTAATTTACGCTTGAGGACAGAATTTTGGTCCCTTAGGTCCTCGATCTCCTGCTCCAGGCTCAGTATCTTTTTGCATAGTTCCTGTTTGCTTTCCTGCAAGAGGCGAAAAGGGATAAACTTGATCTTAGGTTTCTTCACTCTATCAAGGAGGCTTGACTTTTTGAACTCCACATGCATGTCCCCAGGTTGAGGTAGTGGGACTTCATCTTCATCTAAGCTCGTCTCCTCCTTTCTCTTAGGTTCATAGTCCTTTTCTTCTTCCGTAGTCCAACCACAATGTGCCACATCCCCATAAACTTTAGGGTCTGCAAGGTAATCAGCCACATAGCTCTCTCCTTCCGAATCCTGGGATGACATGTTGCTCAAATCTGCGGCAGGACAGCTCGAAACAAAGAAAAGAGATTTTTGCGTGATTTGGGAGTCAAAACCTCCGGGATATTATATAATGAATTTTTACCGAACAAAATACATGTCGTGTACGAAAATGGAGTACGGAGAGCACACGAGGTGCCCACGAGGTAGGGGGGCGCGCCCTCCACCCTCGTGGAGCCCTCGTGTCCTTCCCGGACTGCTACTTATTTTTCTATTTTTCTAAATATTCCAAAACGGAGAAATATTGCCTTAAAAACTATTTTGGAGTCTGTTTACTTACCGTACCACATACCTATTCCTTTTCGGAGTCTGAAACATTCCGGAAAGTGTCCCTTATGTATTCCTCCGGGGTTACGGTTTCAATAACATTGATTTAAACATTTATGGGATTACTTGAGATATAATGTTTGATTCTTTGACCGTTCACCACCTTCGGATTTGTGCCTTCGAAGTTGTTGATTTTTATGGCACCTGAACGATAGACATCCTCGATAACGTAAGGACCTTCCCATTTAGAGAGAATTTTTCCTGCAAAAAATCTTAAATGAGAGTTGTATAGCAATACATAATCACCTACATTAAACTCACGCTTTAGTATTCTTTTGTCATGCCATCTTTTAACTTTTTATTTAAACAACTTGGCATTTTCATAGGGTTGGGTTCTCCATTCATCAAGTGAGCTAATATCAAATAACCTCTTCTCACCGGCAAGTTTGAAATCATAATTGAGTTCTTTAATAGCCCAATATTCCTTGTGTTCTAGTTCGAGAGGTAAGTGGCATGCTTTTCCATAAACCATTTTATACGGAGACATACCCATAGGATTTTTATATGCAGTTCTATAGGCCCATAATGCATCATCAAGTTTCTTGGACCAATTTTTTCTAGATCTATTAACAGTCTTTTGCAAAATTAATTTGAGCTCTCTATTACTCAATTCTACTTGACCACTAGACTGAGGATGATAAGGAGATGCAATTCTATGATTAACATCATATTTAGCAAACATTTTACGGAAAGCACCATGAATGAAATGTTCCACCAGTCATTAAATATCTATGGACTCCAAATCTTGGAAAAATAACTTCTTTAAGCATTTTAATAGAAGTGTTATGATCAGCACTACTAGTTGGAATAGCTTCTACCCACTTAGTAACGTAATCAACAGCAACTAAAATATGTGTATATCCATTAGAGGAAGGAAAGGGTCCCATATAGTCAAAGCCCCAAACATCAAATGGTTCAATAACGAGTGAATAGTTCATAGGAATTTCTTGACGTCTACTAATATTACCAATTCTTTGACCTTCATTACAAGATAATACAAACTTACGGGCATCCTTGAAGAGAGTAGGCCAATAAAAACCAGATTGCAATACCTTATGTGCAGTTCTATCTCCAGCATGGTGTCCTCCATAAGCTTCAGAGTGACACTTGCGTAGGATCTATTCCAGTTCATGCTCAGGGTCACTCCTTCTTTATAAAGATGTGGGTCATCCCAAAAGTAATGCCTCAAATCATAGAAGAACTTTTTCTTTTGCTAGTATGTGAAACTAGGTGGTATAAACTTAGCAACAATGTAATTAGCATAATCAGGATACCATGGAGCAGTATGAGAAGCATTTATGACATTTAATGTCTCATCAGGAAAGCTATCATCAATAGGAAGTGGGACATCAAGCACATTTTCTAACCTAGACAAGTTGTCTGCAATGGGGTTCTCAGCTCCCTTTCTATCAACAATATGTAAGTCAAATTCTTGTAACAAAAGAACCCATCTAATAAGTCTAGGTTTAGCATCTTTCTTTTCCATGAGATATTTAATAGCAGCGTGATCAGTGTGAATAGTTACTTTAGAATCAACAATATAAGGTCTGAACTTATCACAAGCAAATGCAACTGCTAATAATTCTTTTTCAGTGGTAGCATAATTTCTTTGAGCATTGTCTAGGGTATTACTAGCATATTGAATAACGTTTAATTTCTTATCAACTCTTTGCCCTAGAACAGCACCTACAGCATAATCACTAGCATCACACATAATTTCAAAGGGTAAATTCCAATCAGGCGGATGAACAATAGGTGCAGAAATCAATGCTTTCTTAAGTATTTCAAATGCTTCTACACAATCATCATCAAAAACAAATGGTATATCTTTTTGTAATAAATTAGTCAGAGGCCGAGAAATTTTTGAGAAGTCCTTAATGAACCTCCTATAAAATCTGGCATGACCAAGGAAACTTCTTATACCTTTGATGTCCTTGGGACATGGCATCTTTTCAATAGCATCAACCTTGGCTTTATCAACTTCAATACCTCTTTCAGAAACTTTATGCCCCAAGACAATACCTTCATTGACCATGAAGTGGCACTTTTCCCAATTCAAGACAAGATTAGTTTCTTCGCATCTCTGCAAAACTCGATCAAGGTTGCTTAAGCAATCATCGAAAGAAGATCCATAGACGGAAAAGTCATCCATGAAAACCTCACAAATCTTTTCACAAAAGTCAGAGAATATAGCCATCATGCATCTTTGAAAGGTAGCAGGTGCATTACATAAACCAAAAGGCATACGTCTATAAGCAAAAGTACCAAAACGGCATGTAAAAGTAGTCTTTGATTGATCTTTGGCTGACATAGGTATTTGCACTACAAAAAAATACACTTCCGTGACGATACGTGTTTGTCACAGTAGGTCGCTTTTTTGTCATGCATGTACATCCATGACAAATTTATGACAGAATCAAGATAGTCATACTGTGCTGTCATAGAAGTGTTCCATGTCATTACCAAAATTATCATCACGGGAGTGTCCACTTCCATGATGATAAATCGCGCGTCACAGAAGTGCTTTCGTTAAGGGTGACCGACACATGGCATCCACCGTAACGGAACACTGTTAAGCTATCGGGTCGGGTTTTGGATCCGATAACCCGTTAACAGCCCCGACCAATGGGGATTTTCCACGTGTAAAATCATCATTGGCTGGAGGAAACACGTGTCGGCTCATCGTTGGGACAGATGTCAACCACTCATTGGACGGAAGGCGCCTATGATACGTCGACACGTGGCACGACCCAACAAAGGCCCATTCCTGTGAAAAGGCCGGCCTGTTTGACTTTGTCAAAACGTGGCGGGCCGGCCCATGGAAAGCCTGTTAACGGCCTGTTCGCATATAGCCCATTTACAGCCCGCTAACCCAAGGCCCGTTACACCCTATCCGAATTAGGCCCAGTAGCTTCATCTGGGCCATCCAATATGATTCCAGCCTGTTTTCACCTTTGGCCCATGTATGGCCCATGACGTCTTTCGGCCCATATGAGGCCCTATGTAACTCTTGGCCTATTAACGGCCCGTGGTGAAACTGGCCCGTAATGAACAGTGTATCACTTTACACCCATTAACGGCCCATGGTGAAACTGGCCCGTAATGAACAGTGTATCACTTTATACCCATTAATGGCCCGTTATTCCGTTGGGCCGTTTCCAGCCCATGTTATCTTTCGGCCTTCTTAGAGCCCATTTATTCTTGGGCTCATTTCCAGCATTCGTTTACTTACGGCCCGTTACTGTCATTTTCTGCTTGTGGGCCAAATTCAGCCCGTGGTTACAGTCGGCCCGTTTTTGGTCTGTTAATACGTTGGGCCGTTTTCATAGCGTCATAAAATACGGCCTATTAACGATGGCCCGTTACGGTCGGCCCATGAACGGACGATTCCAACTCTAGCCCGTTTACGGCCATAATTCGGCCTGTTATTGGCCCATGTTTGGCCAATCGATCATACGGCACGTATAAGGCCCATTGATGATACGGCCCGTAGAAGGCCCATTGTTTCTACGGCCCATAGAAGGCCTACTATTTCTATGGCCCGTAGAAGGCCCACTGTTTCTACGGCCCATAGGAGGCCCAGTGTCACTACAGTAAATATTAGCCCATGGTTATTGTGGCCTAGTTTTAAAAAATAGTTTATTGCAGCCACTAGTTAACTGCGGAAAAAGAACTGCAATGACTACAACCAAACAAATAAACAAGACAACAAGGAAATAAATAAGCAAGCAACTAACGCTAGGCAATCACGGCTATTACACATATTACATCCACTGGGCATCAAAGTTCGCCACCAGTGCAAATATAGGGAACAAAGCAGCATATCATATACACTGGCCGTCAAAATTGGCCACCAGTGGAAATAAACACGGCAGCAAAACAAGAGCATAACTAAAACAACTTCAGAAGAGCTCAAGAAATGTTATCCTGGGTATTCACCATGCTGGCAATAAGCTTAGCAAGCTGATTAGCTTTGTCCTGTTTGGCGCTAAAATCCTCCAACGCTTGCTGTTGCACCAGAAAGTATGCATCTAAATGCTCCAGGGACTTCCGCGGTCCTTCCGCTTCTTGTCGCAGCACAGCTGATCGATTTCTTTCAGCTTGTAGTCGAGACTCAAGAAACCAAACTGATTCAGATAGTGAGTTTGAATAGCTTGTGCAAGCGGTAGTGGCCAGTAACTCCAACACTAAACCAAGATAGGATTTTTCACTATCCGGAACCTTATCTGCATTACTTCCTTTACCGTTGCTTAATAAGGCACTCTTCCCGAATATTCTGTCAGCATTCTAAAAGAAGAAACAAGCAGACACATAACAAGTTTAGCATGTACTAGTATATGAAACTCATTTCGATGAACTAGTTCATTAGTAAGGTGGACAGGATTAAACTACCAAGTCTTCTATTGCCAAGTACTAGTACATAATAAAAGCATCAAAAAAACATATATCTATGTCCTATGGTAGCAATGGAATCTTAAATTAGAACAGTTGTTCTTCAGGTTTAGGCACTTGTTCTACATGAACAGAGTACAGTAAGACACAAGAATATAATACTTAAAAAATAGAAAATGAGCTCATAGAACTTACCACATTCTTGGTTCGGGACCAGTACAGAACAAGGCGTTCCCAATCATCATCCAGTAAATGTGTCTCAGGAGAACGTAAGGGAATTTGATGAGTTTCTTTGCCGGTGAAGTACGTTTTCTTCAGGTAATTCTGATACTGCCACCAAGCATTCTTGAAGATAGCAGAGGTATTAGCACAGGTTACCTCATCCTAAGTTTCCAAATCGGTCCTTCTCTATAGAGAAAAATGGGAAAATTTGCTATATTATAACCATCATGGAGGTAGGATGTATGGGACGAAGCAAAGTAATTGCCATGAATAACATTACTTACACATAACTCCTGGACAAACACCTGCAACTGGCATTTTTCCTTCATCTTCAGTATAATATTTCCAAGATGGGAAGATGCGCACATATGATTTAACAACATCAAATGCGATAGATGCTAAACTACGACTAGCTGGTTGTGCTTCCTCCACAGGAATATGCATACTAACTGGTGGAGTTGGGGTTCGCCGTGATAGTACTGGCCCTATGGGCACTGGAGCTGCCTTACTAACTTCTCTTGTTTGGGAGCTCTGTGGTGGAGATGGTGCTGTGTCAACAGGAACTAGGTTACTATCGGCTGGGGTTGGGGTTAGATTGGGTGAAGCTGGTTCTATGTCCATTGTAGTAGGGGTACAATCTGCGAGAGTTTGGGTTATGTGTGGTAGGGCTGGTTCTTGTGCATGTACAACTGGGGTGCTATCTCCACCAAGAGGTAGCACTGTTTTATTTGAAGACCGTGTTTTTAGTCCGCTAGATACTGGCATCACCCGCTCCAATTCAAATGGCTGATAAACAGGAAACATAGTTGAATGTGCAGACATTGTATGAGAGACAGATGCAATAGATAGTGTGGAAAAAAGAGGGCATGCAATAGTTGACATGTATATTGTTTAACTAAAACGGATAGCATGACATAATTTCACATATATGATGTCTATCTAAACTGGATAGCGTAGCATAACATAATTCAAAGATATGATGAATAACTAAACAGGATCGCATGACATAATTCACCTACATGTTATCTAAGTAATCAGGATCACATCATTTAATTCACATATGTGATTTATATGCTAAACATAGGGCATTCGATATGATGTCTGAACTAAGAACATGGTGTTGAATATTGTGTATATGATGTCTAAACTATGCAATGCAAGACACCGTATGCATGATATGAGCAGTATAACCATGCCAAGTTAGAGCATACACCTCAGTGGGGGAATAAGACTGGTCATCTGTCTCTGAATCCATCTCTAAGGAGCTATCGGGACCCAACAAGAGATCTGCTTCGACGGGTAGCACTGTCTGCTCTGAAGGCCTTGTTTTCACTCCAGATTTTTCCATCTCCCACCCAAATGGCTGATTCACAGGAAGAGTAGTTTAATGTACAAACATTGTCGACAAATGGAAATGTAATGAAGAAAAGGATGGGCAAAATATCATTCAAATATATGATGCCTGGTTAAACAGGATGGCATTGCACATTTCACATATATTATGGCTGGCTAAAAGACATGAGACTGCATAATTCCCATATATGATATAGAAACTAAATAGGTGGCATTACAGAACATGTCTAAACTAAGCAGATGACATATATGATGTTAAAAGTAGGCACTGCAAGGCAACATATGCATGATATGACTAACATCATCATGCCAAGGTAGAGCAAACACCTTGGGAGTAAATAGGAGTGGTCAGCGGCGTCCGAATCCGCCTCAGAACAGATATCTTCCTCTGGATTACAATCTGGAGAGGGGTGGGGAGGGTTTGCCATTGAACCCACCATGCAGCGATGTCTGCATGACATTGTATTGCCGCGCAAAACTCTTCTCTTTTTCTCTACATGTTCAGCATGACTGTGTACAATATCTGACATGCATGCGAAAAAATATGGTGAGATTATGTAAGGAGAGCATGCAGAAATTTAGAGTGATGGTAACAACCAGTGGATCGATGTTTTTCCATTGAACCAAAATAGCCCTAATGGATCGACGTGAATGTATAGTAATAAGTGATGCAACAAGTGTACAACCTCTTTGCCATAGCCGTGTCGACCTCAGTATCATTGGGTTGGTCGCTGAAGCAGTTGAGGCAGAGGTGGCTGTCGGAGGTGTGGAGGAAGATCTGAGGAATCAGTAGACGGCGTCCAGGGCACTGCTCTATTGTGACGGATTGTTTTGTCGTTGGAGCAGCTCCGGTGAGCCGTAAGACGTCAAGGCTGAAGCAACACAAGACAGACATCGTCAATCTCAAGTGGGATTCTAATAGCATCTCCAATAGATGATGTAAAATGGATGTAAAATTAACATCACCAAAAACCACCTGACTACAACAGATGAGGTAAAAACTGTTGACACTGAACTTAACTATCGAAACTGAAATTTACTATGGAATCTGAATGCTACTGTCGAAACTGAATGGAATGGTAGCAGAGAGGCACTTGACATGTAGTTTAGGGAGGGCCTGCAGTTCATCTTCAACCTGCACCCCCCTAAGCCGCCAGCCACCACCGGTCGAACCGCCGGCCCCAGCACCGCCTCGCCGCCCTGAAACAACTCGCCACCGCCGCCCCGGCCAGCCCTCTAGGCCCCCCGCCCCCACCCTAAACCCTAAGATAGATAGTGGGGTACCTCTCTAGCGAGCCCCCGTCCCCGCTGTGGGTGGTTCTTCCTTAACTCCGGCGAGCCCCCCAACCCCTGAAAATCGACTGACCCAAAAGTCGATTCAGTCGACTGAAGTGTGGCTTAATCAGAGCAGATCAGCAGCACGACCGAGGGGGAGAGCAGCAGGAGCAGCTGGGCGAGCAAGCGATCGAGCGAGAGCCGGAGCAGTAGCAGCAGATCCGGCTGGTATGGACGCTGCCGCCGAAGGGGCCTCACACTGGGGGAAAGCCTCCATGGAGATGTCGCCCGCGGCGCCGGCTTCAAGGTAGCTGCTCCATGGGGTTGCGGGATGGAGCACCATCGGCGCCGGGAGGTTGAGTTAAGGAGAAGGTGTGATGTGATGAGTGTACAACCTCTTTGGTGGCGCCGAGTAGGCCTCGGCTTCGTCCGAGGAGTCGGTGAGGATGTTGCGGTTTCGGTGGAGCAGGTTAAGGTGGCGTTGTGGGGATGGAGCAGCCGCGATAGACGAGGCGATCATCGGAGCAGCTCCTTGGAGGTGGAGGACGGGGCGGCTGAACCGGCGGGACGGCGAGATGGACGACGGATCCTCATCCGGGGAGGTGGACGAGGGACGTCGAGCTGTTGCGCTGGACGACGTCGTCGGGGAAGAGGCTCCGGCTGGGCAGCAGTGATGTGGCGGACGGAGGAGGGTGGGCTTTCGCGGCTGGAGCGGAGAGATTATGGCGGCCTGGGATTTCGAATGGCGAAAAGGGGGCGATGGGAGGGGGTGAAGCATGACTTAGGAACGCGCTTGTCCAAAATGTAGGGTGTGTTACAAAAGTACCCCCCACCGATTTGAACTAGCGGCCCTTTCGGCTCAGGGTTAGAAGGGGGATTTCGCTTGTCGGGATTTGGCAGCTGGAGGGAGTTTTTGCGCGCGTTGTAATTTCGGGATAGCAAGGCGCGGGTTGTGAAGGCGCCAGTTTTGGGAGCACGATATCTGAATTTTCGGGATATAACAAGATGCGGGTTGAATTTTAGGGACAAGACTAACATGTAGTAATATTGTACTTGTACGTACCAAATCAATTCGCACTTCCCTCAACCAAAAAGAAAACGAAAAAAAAACTATTCACACCACACAAAGAGAGAGTCTTGCCCCGTTTTACTATACAAATGCTATTCAAAGCTACTCCCTCCTTCCATCTATATAGGGCCTAATGCGTTTTCCGATGCTAACATTGACCAAATATTAGAGCAATGATATATGACATGCAACTTACACAAAGCACACCGTTAAATTCGTCTGTGAAAGGTTCTTTCAATGATGTAATTTTCACATTGTGCATGTCATGTACTATTAATCTTGTCAATAGTCAAAGGCGGTCTTAAAAATCTCATTACGCCCTATATAGATGGAAGGAGGGAGTATGAATCCATGTTATGTCCGATTAAATTTTTTCGCTTGCTGTATAATGCATGTAACCTACTCATACCAACATTTTAGTGCATTCCAAATGTCTATACTACCGCTGCAATTCAAACTAAATTTGAATTCCTTTCTCTATTTCAATAAGAATCTACAATCATGATTGTTGCCAACTTCAACCATCATAGTTTCCTTTCTATCCGCCAGATATAAATCAGACGGCCTATAATGCAGGATGGCAGGCACACCATCATCAACAACTTCATTTTTTTATAAGAGTAGAGATAAAACATATTAAATGTAGTATACCATGTTCATAACCACACCATGTGTATCACCGTTATATATATTCACACATCCGTCGGTTTGAAACACTATGATAAATTCTTCAAATATCCGAATTCGCTTTTTATAATGAAGTATATATGATCTCTATTCGTATTTTACACCCACACAACCCTCTTATCTTTGTAGCTAGCGCTAACTTTCTCTTGTGCATGCACACACCCGCATCCCTCTCACCCTTCCTCAGCATTCTCTAGCTCCATCGTGCAAATTTGTCTTTTCACTTTAGGTCGTTCACCCATGGTGTGTGTAGGCCCCTCAGATCCTTCTTTATGGCACACATCGATCGATATGCCTCTCTAGCCAGGTGTGCCTAGCACAAACACAAGCTTCCCCTCTTCTCTTGTCACCGTCCATGCCTCACTCCCACCACTCTTTTCATCGTTCTCATACTCGCACACTCCCCCCTCGATATAGTATGCCTCTCGTACCACCTCCTACATGCATCCCTCTCTCTCTATCCTTCTCCTCGTGCCTCATTTGCTTCTAACACACACATGCATGTATACCGATCGATCTCCCAACATATACCTAGATCGACTTTAACTACCCCCCCCATCGATCGACGTACCTCACAAGTTATGTCTCTCCTTTATCTTACAAAGGGCGATTGATCTTCCTATGTAGTTACGTCTGCTTACCACAGCCACATCATCCCCCCTCATCATTCGTGCATGCCTCCTGACCCGTCTCTCACACATACGTGCACAGACAACAAGCAGCCATCTCCTCTCTTATTGATATTGCGGGTGTGCCCTCCGTTTGTCTAGCAAGCCTATCCCACCATTTGTTAGAAGCAACTCCACTACCACCCCCTCCAACACTCTAGATCTGTCTCTCTCCCAACCTTATTCATCTCCTGCACATATGCATGGATGTCGATCGATCTCCCTTAATACATGAGGCAGATCGATCTCCTTAATACATGAGGTAGGCCTCTCTCCTCCTCCACACATATACCAGCCATTGTACCTCTATAGTTAATTGGGCCTCCCTCTTCCCCCACCACACACCAATAGTCGAGCGCTGCAGGTAGGTATCCATGCCACAGAGACAAACTGCACATGTCCCATCTCACGTTCTAGTAAGCCAACCACTCTATATCTTTGACGTGGGCACACACAAATTCGATGGCACTCTTTATCGATCGCGCGCGCACACACACACACACACATCATCCCTCTCTTCGATTCTATGGACACCTCAAGCCGATGATACCTCCACTCTCTTCTCATGGATCGCCCCCTCTATATATATGTTATATCCAGGACTCTATTTCACACACATTGCATATGTTAAATTTTTTGATTGACCCCCCCCCCAAAAAAAACTCTCAAGAACCCACACACTATATCTCTCTAGGTTTGTATCTCTCTCACACAGCCCCACGCAGGTGGTGTACGTATACAAGAAGAGAATAGGTGCACCGTGCATGTACTCATGCTTCGTGCCCATCCACACCGGCGCAGGTACACAATGGAGCTCATTTCTTTACGAAATGGCAGCCCACGTGCTAATTTGAATGCATGTAGTGGTTGTTTACCTAGGGAGGTCGTGTACCACGCGTGCACGAAACAAAGTTCGACTTGACGCGTTGCCGAGTTATTTTTAAATAAAGTTATAGCGCTCAATGGCATGTACACAGAATATAAAATGATTTTTATGGAGGAAAAGGTAGTCCGCTCTTCAGAGTATCTCACACAAGGCTCCGGTGGCCTCTCTCTCTCTCTCACCGTTGGTCACTGATCCGGCCGCATCCCGTCCACCGGGGGAAAGGGAGTGCGGTGGCCTCTCTCTCTCTCTCACCGTTGGTCACTGATCTGGCCGCATCCCGTCCGCCGGGGGAAAGGGAGTGCGGTGGCCTCTCTCTCTCACCGTTGGTCACTGATCCGGCCGCATCCCATCCGCCGGGGGAAAGGGAGGAAGTGCATCGTTTCTCCTTTCAACGGCGCCGAGGCAGCACGTCCCGATCTGTGGTACACGTCATTCTCTCTGACTAAGCTCCGGCGGGGCAGGGCCTACGCCACCTGCTCGCAGATTCCGCCCGCCGCCGCTCAACTAGTTACATCCCGACGACCTCCAGGTATCCCCTCCGGCCTTGCTCCACTGCCCGTTTTCCCACGTCACTGCATGTGGATCTTCTATAGTTCTTTGCCCAAAACGTCGCTCGTCCGACGTACTTTCCATATTGCATTCTCGTCCTCACACCGTTTTAGACAAACAGAACCGTGTTGTTATCTTCCCTTAGGACAAGGAATATGCTTCTTTTTTCTCGTCGCATGTGTCATCAACTGTTATTGGCCAGTAAGTGTTTCCTTTCTACCTCTTTTTTGCAAACAGGGCTATCCATTTCACGTCGTTGCTATTGCGACCTTTTGGTGAACTGCACAAATCACTTTTTTTTCTTAAGAGTGTTTTGTGCAGTTGTACTAAAATGTCACACGGGCAACGTCTCTACATTTCAGTGCGACTGCACAAAGGGAGATTGGTTTTTCTCTATCCTCCTCATCCAACTCTGAGCCTAATCTTCTCCAACTAGTTAGTCTTAAGAGAGACTGCAAAGGTGACCGGCTTCTATTTTGTGTTTATTGTTTCATCAGCAGTCCTCTATTATCGTAATCACACTTGATATCTTTGGAATAGGGATGCTCAGCTCTATTTTAGTGGAACTGCACAAAATGATCAGAATGTTGCATGCTCCAGATAGCTACTTTTTTCCCAACATGCCTTGTTGATTTAGACAGAGCTGGGGGGACGTTGCTGCCAATGAAAGCATGGATCAATTTTAATTTAACACCTTCTCACAACTTTGTCTTCAGTTGTGATGTAATTATTAGCTCTGATCTGCTAATAATTGACATGCATTAGCAAGGAAGTTAGTTTTTTATTGTTTCCGAAAGAGCATCGATGGCAAGACACGCAAAACAAAAGCTAAAAGCTCACACCATTGTACAATTTCATGTCGCTGGAAAATTATTTGTATAGTACGTTAATTATGTAAACAAATGATGGAAGCTTGATAGCATTGCCATAAGCATCTTCATCATCCGGGTCCATGTGCCATGCACAAAATTATACTCCTTCGTTCCTAAATATTTGTCTTTTTACAAATTTCAAACGGGCATATTTTAGAGTGTAGATTCACTCATTTTGCTTCGTATGTGTACTCCCTCCGTTCCTAAATATTCTATTCGTCTTAATAGAGATTTCAACAAGTGACTACATACGGAGCAAAATGAGTGAATCTACACTCTAAAATATGTCTATATACATCCGTATGTGCCAGTCCATTTGAAATCTCTAAAAAGACAAATATTTGAGAAAGAGAGAGAGTACTCACGAGTTGAAATCTCTAGAAAGAAAAATACTTCGGAGTATATTTAAGAACCGAGGGGGTAGTGCAAAACCGCATGGGAGACTCAGCCGGTCGTTGCCTGCATTAATAGTGAGTAATGAGCAGTCAAATCATAAGCCCCACCTTTCCCACTATAAGTTTCTCTGAAGAAGCAACCATCAATATGCTCTTCTTTGAATCCGCTCATACTACTCCATCCGTCACTGTTTATACAGCGCGCTTCAGAAAAAAGAAAAAAAATCTGTGGGACCAAGGCGACTAGCGATCGACCTGAAAAATAGCATTGGTAGTTATAGCACGTCGTCTATTACTAGAGGGAATAATGCGTACACACATGCATGCAGTGCTTCCACCCCGGGTACACACATGCATGCACTCCGTAGTAGTACAGTACATGGAGAGAAAATTGTGGACTTGATTGCGTTTACCACGCCCTAATTAATTGAGAGTTATACCAAACGCGTCTAAAGTCTCTCTGGTGGTGGAAATGCATTGAGAGAAATGCATCATAATGAAGCGCGCCCTGTAAACTGTGACGGAGGGTGGAGTAGTATGAAGGTGCAAAACCAAGTACGAGTACTACTGCGCTTGTCTCTTCGCCCCTTCGTGAAGTCGAACAATGATGGTACTCCGCATGTTGGGTACTACAGTGTATGCCTCTGACAATCTGACACCGAATGGACTAATGCATGTCCACCGAGGGTAGGTTGCATTAGTCAAAAGGCGTAAGCGAGCTTCACCTTGTCCTGGAAGCTTCTCCTCGTTCTGCGAGTTGATGGGACACAACAAAAAGTAGTGCTAGTCCATACTCCCTCCTTTCCGGTTAATATGGCTTACTCTTTTTTGCGGGTAAATGAGAGAGCTTTATTCATATATAAGCATTCTTAAGACGATCAGCCAAGACACTGGTCACTAGGAAGCGAGGTACCCCGCAAAAAAAGAAGTAGGAAGCGAGGTGTTTCATCAAGCCAACTCTCGGCCACATTCAAAATGCAGCAAGCACGGTTCGCACGAAGATGCGCCGCAAGGTTTGCTGACCTTTTTACATGTTGAATAACAAAAAAAGAGGAAATATTACTGAGCGCTACTATGTGTAACAGGATATGAGCCAGAATTAAGCGAGAATTGTGGCGAGTGTTCCATGCAATCAACTTCCATTATCACATGCGAGAACCCTCGAAGAGAACCAAATGTGTTGAAGATTGCTTTATCACATTTTAAAATTATAATAAGAGTGCAGCCGCTTCTCCATCCGGTTCCTAGTACTAGTATAGTACGTACCTTTATGGACTATAGTAGTAGTACTAGTAAGGCCTCCTTTGGTTTGTAGGATTTTTTTAGGAATTCTATAGGATAGGATTTGCAAAGGAAAAATTCCTTTGAAGCCCTTTGGTTTGTAGGAATGGATTCCTATTCCTATGTAGGATAGGAATCAATCCTTCAAGTTTTGGAGGAAAAACATTAGCCTAGACTCAATGGAAAAAATCCTATCTATGCACCAAATGACATCTCTTTCTCTATAGGAATTGACATGCATGTCATCTCACTTCCTATGATTTTCCTATTCCTATAAAAGTCCTATCCTATGAACCAAAGAAGGCCTAAACTTTGCGTTTGGCTGTTCGGCAAGTCGAACAATAATAGCACTAGTAGTATAGTGTATGCTTCTGGCAATCTGACACCGAATTAACTGTTGCACGTCCACCGCCTGAGCGAGGGGGAGCTTGCATTAGTCAAAAGTTTCTCCTTGTCCTGCGAGCCACCGCGCGCAAGCTTCTCCCGCCCTGCAACCTTCTCCTCGTTCGGCAAGTTGACGGGACACAGCAAAGTAATGCTAGTCCATGCTGCCTCCTCTCCGGTTAATATGGCTTAATTTCAAACGAGATAAATACACTGTCTGCCACTGTATATTTGTAAAAATACGGTCAGTGGACTTCATAATACGCTCATTGCGCTCAATATATATATATTCCGGTGTTCATACGGTCACTAGCTCACCCTGACTGAGTATGTGTGTGCATGCACGTGTTGCTTGAGCACTTGAGCGTGACCGTGTGTGTTCCCTCGTGTGCTCGGACATGCATGCATTGGGGTGTCGCGCGCGTTTTTGCGTCCATGTGTACGTGTGACTGTTGCATACACGTAGGGGGGAGTACGTGTAGGGGCCACTAAGGAGCAGTCAAATCACACAGTAAGTTAGTCGGAAGAAGCAACCATCATTTCACTCTTGAATGACACGTACGCAATATAAAATGGTTGATATGGAGAGAAAAAGAAAACCATTATATATACACTAGCAGGAGCCTAAGCTACAAGCCTACTTGCTTAGGTCGCTCTCTTCACAAGCATAGAACGACGGGCCTTATCCCGCAGCTGGGGGAAGGGAACAATGTTCTGCGTAGACGCGGTCAACATCGGCGAGGGAGAAAAACCATAGTCGGTGTGTCCCAATCGGGGGTCACCGCCGGATGGGCCGGTGCCGCGTCCCAACTGCCCTTCTAGCTACAACCCGACGTCCTAGGTAGTCCATCTTCCTTTTGGAGCCGGCTTGCTCCACTGCCGTAGCTCCATCTCCATGTCGATCTTTCTCTACTTCTACCGGCTTCTACTTGTGATGAGTTTATATCTCATGAA
Source organism: Triticum aestivum (assembly GCF_018294505.1). Classification (NCBI taxonomy): domain Eukaryota; kingdom Viridiplantae; phylum Streptophyta; class Magnoliopsida; order Poales; family Poaceae; genus Triticum; species Triticum aestivum. The sequence goes on along the minus strand of NC_057797.1, from coordinate 515,117,370 downwards.
CTAGTGCAAGTACTATTATTCTAATCACACTTCTTCAATATCTTTGCCATCAGGGATGCCCAGGTCGATTTTAGTGGAACTACACAAAAGCATCGTATGATCCGAGGGTGCCAGCCGTCTTTCTTTCGACGGGTTCTACCTGGCCAGGAAATTAAATCATGTTTAGGGTTTAGGGTTTAAGTCGTAGTGACCCCATCAGTAGTTTTTCTATCGTACACGCTCTCACAACTTTTTTCTTTAGTTGTGAAGTAAATATTGGCTATGATCTGTGAATCATTGAGATGCATCAGCATGCGTGTTAGTTTTCCTTTGTATTTGATGGAATGTTGTAACGGGGCAACCTTGCAATAGGAATGAAAATGGAGTGGAAAAGTTTCCGTTTTTCTGAAGAAAAAATGGAAACAGAGAGAAACCAACATTTCGTTTCGTTGGATCGCGCCATCGAGCAAAACCAACGTTTAAATCACGTCTGTCGTGTTCGTGTCTCACCCTCCTCCACGGCTCGACCCCACACGGTCGCTCAGCATGCCACTCACCGCAAACCGAGTAGTATACCATAACTTTCTCGCCTGCTTGTCGATGGATCGCGCCATGGAGTACTAGCACTAGTGGAAGAGATTGACGAGTTGGGGGAGGACAGCTAGCTGTAGCACGGACTCCCAAGAACTTACTACTAGAAGAGATCGCGCATGTTGTAGACGGCTATTGCGACCTTTGAACACGGAGCAGCCGCGTGCACCCGGAAGCGGCGCGGGCGACGCTCTCTCGGCCGGCGCGCCGCAATCAATGCCGGCGCTAGTGAGAGGTCGTGTCCGCTCTGGCCGGGCATGAATGTGGCACTGACCGTTTCAGGCGGGAAGCACGCGCGAGTGATGAAGAGGGTTCGGGTTGGTCAGGACCGGCCGTGGCAGCGGTCCGGACGTGCGCAAACAAGAGATGATGTATGTTAATATTGTTGCGTATATAATTAACAATGTAAATAATGTGCTAGTTGGACAAATATGATTGGAGATGGAGATGGAAATGGAATTTTACGTAAACACGGATATGCATGTCTATGTCTATGTGTGTGTGCGCGACGACTCTCGCGACCTGGAAGCGGGGGCATGTTTTTGATCGAGTTTTCTTTCTTGGTACGTTAGAAAATCAGTTTGTCTAATTCACATCTAGATGTTATTTAAGGATATCACATCTAAGCTCCCACAAGTATATAATGTAGCAACAAGAAACAAAAAAAACCAGGAAAAGACCACAAACAGAGTGGACATCAACTTATATGTGACATAACTATGTCACATCTAGATGTGTCCTAGACAGACCCTTAAAAAATTATCCGCCAGTTTTCGTTTCTTTTTTCCGGGAACACGCGTATTCTATTTAAAACCACTGCTATGGAGAGATTTTTTTACTCCATTATAGCCTCTTGTTTGATAGAGTTTCTTGCGTCTCGCTCTCTCACCCTCTCCATATCAAAATAAGATGACAGTGTCCACTCTATCTCTCTCCTCACCGGTGGTCACAGATCCGGCCGAATCCCCTCCGCTGCGGGAGGTGAGAAGGTGCAGCGTTGACGTTGTCGCCATCAGCGACGGAGGAAGCCAATGCGCACCGTCCTCTCGGAGCCGGCGCTGGCGCTGACGAAGATCCTCCGCGCCCTTGTTCGCTGCCGTCGTGTGGGCAGATCCCGCCCGCCCGCCTAAACGACATCTCGCCCACCTGAGGTATAACTTCTTGTACTGGTCCAGCTCCCCAGGTCGCTGCGTGCAGGTTTTCTTCTATGCGACTACTCCCCAGCTCCCCATGCATAGTAGCTAGGGTTCGTCGGCTGGTCCAACATCACCTACTAGTACTATTATAGAGGAAATGCCACTCAAAAAGTTGTCCTGATTTATGCCTCGATGGAGGCATACATGTTGTTTCGACAAAAAGTACATGGTGGTTGTGCGGTCATTGTCCATATGGTGGTAGTACTATCACTGGTTAAATGAAGAAATGCTTTTTTTCTCGGGTATCCTGGTTTAGTTCCCATCAAGATAATTATGATGCTTCTGTTTGTTGGTGTACTTTTCATTAATTCTTATTGGCAATTGAGATGTTGTTGCTAACCCTTTTTTTATTTTTGGAAACAGTGATGTGTGTCTCCATACCCGGGCATGTCTTCCTCAATTTTAGTGGAACTGCACAAAATTGGATGGCCATTGTTGTTCCGCCTCATTGTCCTCTGCCACGTGGTTCTTCCTTCCTCGAGCTTGATTACTGAGAAGAAACAGACCACAGTGAGGATTTGTCGAACTTCTTAGGTGCCTCACCCAAACTTGATGCCTAATGGATGATGCATCACCACGATGACCTATCGATGCTCATGGTTGCGCCTCATGGTTGCGTCGGCTGGTGAAGCTGATCGATTTTCGATGAAAAACAAGATGTGTTCCATCAGTGCTCTTTGCTTGTTACGCACAAAGATGATATCCTTCGTCAGTTCACCTTGCTTGCGTTGGAGACGCAATCGTCTTTCACGTTGGTGCAATTTTCGCTAGGGTTTTACGACAGGTGGGCCCAAAATGTGGCTGGCTCACCTGTCATACAGCCAAAAGCAGGTGCAGTGAAGGCACCGGAGCTCAGTCCGTACTACAATAGTATATATATAAGTGGGAGCCTCAGCGCTTGTTTGCTAGGGTTTGCACTCTCCACACACTCGCCGCACTACACATATGTTACTCCCTCCGTTCCGAATTACTTGTCTTAGATTTGTCTAGATACGGAGGTATCTAGCACTAAAATGAGTCTAGGTACATTTGCTAGGGTTTGCTATATTCACAGTCTCTCACCCTCTCTTCACCAGATCTAAACAAGACTGCATTGGCCTCTTGTCTCTCTCTCTCCCCTCACAGCTGGTGAAGGAGGCGTCCGTATCCCGTCGCACCTGGAAGGGGAGGAGGTGCAGCATTCACTCTATCGCCTTCGGCGAGGGAGGCAATCCACTGTCGGCTGCGTTGTTCTCTTTCACCCAGCGCCTATGCGGGAGGGCCACCGACCCCTTCTTCCTCGCTGCCGTACTTAGTGTGGGCAGATCCGGCCTCCCGCCGTACGCCTTGCCACATCCCGATGACCCTAAGGTATAAGTTTCTTTGAAACCGTCGTTGCTCTAGCTGCATGTGGATCTTTTTCGATCTATACTCGAATCTAGGTCTTGGTTCAAAGAGGAATGAAGGGTGCGGTGGGCTGGAGCAAGAATCTAGGACGTGGTTCAATGAGGAAAGGAGGGGCGGAAAGTAGTATAGACTGGCTATCCAGTCGCTTTGTAGGTCGAAAAGGGAAAAAGGGGGTAACCCAGTACACACATCTGTAAGGAACCGATCTCTTTGTTGAAAAGGGAAAGAAACTGGGGGGTCGGGTAGTTTGTGCATGACTAGATTTGCTGCCCTCACATAGGAAGAAGGTTCAAAAGAACAAATATGGGACCAGCGCATATATGCTGCTTGGCTACATACTCTGCATCACCCATTTATACGTGTGGACGCACATGGTGCTGGCATGTCCCATGCAGCTATTTTGCTATTGTTAATCTCAGAATTAACTACTGATCTGTTTTAAAAGAATTTCTCTGTTAATATGAATCAATGCAACCGTTTTAGAAATACCACTGTCCTACACTTTGTTTTCCATCAAGATAAGGTAGATGCTTCTTTTTGTGGCCGCATGTTTCATCCTCCTTTATTGGCCAGTAATTGTTTTCTTTTTTGCCTCTTAAAACAGGGATATCTATTCAACTTGTTGCTATAGAAAACTTAAATGTCACACCGGCAACTTTGCTTGATTTCAGTGCAACTGCACAAAACTTGATTGGATTTCCTATTCGTGTTGGTAGATTCATATTCTATGTTGGTCGTCTCATGAAAGGTCAGTACAGGCCTTCATCCACATGATTGTGTAGTGTGCTTTGATATGCTGTGCTACTTGTATTGGTACTGTTTTAAATAAATGATGAATTGAAGCTATTGTATTGATGTCTTTTCCCATTAAGTAGTGAACAAAAATGGGACCAACCCAGACATGATGCTTGTTGCTTTGTTACAACAAATTCAGCATCACCCCCTTTATAAGCCAGTAATTGATGCCACTCTCAGAATTAACTACCGAATCTTATTTCAAAACTGCAACACTTGTTAGGGATTGGCAGGATTACCATTTTTGTGGCCGCATGTTTCATCCTCCTTTATTAGCCAGTAATTGATTCCTTTTTTGCCTCTGTTTATACATGGATATCTATTCAACTTGTTGCTATTGTGACATTTTGCTTCGCTACGCGAAACACTTTGCTTGATTTTAGTGCAACTGCACAAAACGAGATTGGATTTCCTATTCGTGTTGGCAGATTCGTACGTGATCTTGTGTGCGTCATGACAGGTTGGTACTTGCCTTCATCCACATGATCGTGCAGTGTGTTTTGAGATGCTGTGCTACTTATATTGGTACAGTTTTAAATAAATGATGAATTGAAGCTATTGTATTGCTGTCTTTTCACATTAAGTAGTGAACAAAAATGGGACCAACCCAGACATGATGGTTGTTGCTTTGTTACAACAAATTCAGCATCACCCCCTTTATAAGCTTTGTCGTTCCTTATACATGTTGAAACAAGGCATTGTTAAGATAATGTCTCAGTCAATATGAATGAATCACACTGATGGAGAATTGCTACTCTCCTGCTTTGTTTCCCATTAAGATAAAGTAGATCAGTAGATGCTTTTCTTCTGGGAGTACAAGTCATCAACCGTTATTTCTTAGTAATTGTTTCCATTATACCTATTGTTGCTTACAGGGATATCAAAATTAAAGCTCAGTTTTATTCTGACTTCGATTTTAGTTGAACTGCACAAAAGGAGCCAATGTGTAAGGCAAACTACTGCATTACCGGGTCTAGTTGGTCGTTCCACTTTGCAGAAAGAAGCAGTCACTGTTTGCTCTACATTACAGAAGGAATGACCAAGAAGCTTTACAGAGTATTATTAGACACCGGTGACATGACTAGTCTGCAGAGACCATTGGCAATTTAACAATACGTGGAGTGCCCTGGGCAAAAAGTGCCCAAACAAGTATAAAAGCTACGACAGGACTCCACGATCATAGTCATTACATATTTTGAATGGGAAAAGCTTGTCAAAGTTTAATCATTGATGTTAGCAAGAAGATGTTAATTTAATATATTGGAATTGGAAAACCTTGTCAAAATTTGCTCATTGATGTTAGCCAGAAGACATGCATTTGATATTTTTTGAGTGGGACGCCCTTGCTGTGAGCAGCATCGAGTGTTTTTTCCTGTTCCTGTGTTTAGTTTAGAAGTAAATAGTTACTCTGCTGAGATATTCCTGTGTTAAGAGTTTGTTCTGAATATTGTCTATGTAATGCCAGGCCTTGTGTTTGATTGCAAAGTTGAGCTTGGAATGTTGTGGCATGCGGCATCACGAGTTGTTCACCGTGCCTCCTGAGAGTAATGCGTCGTATTGTTTTGCATGTCGATCTACTGCCAGTGATTTGCTTGTTAAGAAGATCATCCTCTTCTGTTGTTTCCGTGCTTAAGAAGTTCATCGTCTGATGTTTCATTCATAGCCTATACGACAAGTTGGGTAGGTTAGACGTGAAACCATATGATCTTCCGACCAACTCATGATATTAGGCCATGATTGGATCGTCGTTTTCCAACCAAAACCGCTTGTAAAACTGACGCTTGTAAATTAAAGCAGATGGTCTCGGGCGAAGGCGCTTGGTTGGTCGATTTCGACTAGTAAAATATTGGAAGTACTTGACACACGATAAAAATGCTGAACGACACTCGGACGATTGCTAATCTAGCCGTTACATGCTGTTTCAGCCTTGCCCATGGATGGTATGATACACACGTCGTGCATGTATTGTCTGGTAATGTCGTCCATATAGCAGTGCTCATAAAATATACACTGGTCTCTCAAATTACACGCGTAACCCGCTGGTTTTACTTACAGACCTCGGGCCCTCGGTTTCATTACCCCTATATTTTACGCGTTGTTTTCGATGACGAGTTAATTACACTTGTATGTTAATACAGGTTTGAAATAAACTAGAGCTCCCAAGCGCAGCCTTACTGTTTCATGTCATCTCAGTTTCTTGAAGGTGCTCATAGGTGTCCGATGATCCTGGCTTCCTGAATGAGTAGCGGGCGCTGTATCAGACCATCCGTAGGGCCCGCGAGGCCCTCTCCGTTGTCCTTCGAGTTGTTGCGCTCGCCGTGGCGCCGAGCATTGTTAACATCGTCAACGAACATGAGGATTCAGGAGATGACTTTATTTTGACTGGATGACACTAGGGACCCACTAGGGCCATAGCCGTACGTACGCAAGTGCCTCCTTATTATGTACAACTATATTTTTTTGCTTTCTCCTGGTTTCGTGACATCACAGTCCCACACCATTGTCAACCTATGTAGTCAATATAAACGAGAGAATTACACAAGGTGCGGCCGATAGCTGGGACCAAGCAGCTCGAGCAGTATTTGTGTTTTTGAGGCGTGAGCACTACAGAGTTTTTCTTGGCAATGATTTCGTTGTTGTTTAGAGGAGAGCAGGGTATTAACTAGGTGGGCTGTTGCCCGTCTAGCCCAGGCCAGATATCCAGCCCAGATACTAATTTTTTCAAGATGAAAATGGCTAGCCCAGCTATACGTCTTTTTGAGGAATACCCAGGCAAGGTCAACTTGTTATTCTCCGCCCCGCTGGGCTGCAAATCTTTCCTAGGAGGGATGCATTAGGCTTAACAGGAAAATGGGCTTCAAAAAATAATAAATGGGATGTAATTATAAAAACTGGGCAGTAACTATAAAAAATGCACCAAACACGAAATTGGTTTATAAAATATTATTTATGGATTTTGAAAATCTTAAATTTTCATTGTTGCGCGCGCAATGTTTCGTTGGATTTTTACGTAATACAAATTTATTTTTAATCTGACTAGAAATTTCGGGATAAAAATATTTCGGAGCCCATAAAAATGTGGGAAATTTTATTAAATTCTATCTTCAACGGCTGGTTGAAATTATTAATCATTGTCCTAGCTAGAAAATGGGCTGTAACAAACTGTAAATGGGTTGTTGTAAATTCCATTATAATTCCAAAATGGGCTGTACATTCTTACAAAATGCAAATGGGCTATAAGTTCTTTGCCACACACTTGTGGGCCTACTAAGTGACGCATTCCCTAAAAAAAATAAGTTGACGTGTATGCAAGGCTTTGCCAACTTATTATAGTCAACACACGGTTCTAGCAGCAGTGGCCGTTGGATGTCTATCCAACGGATGTCGTGCTTCTTCTTCAATCTCGAATATTCTTAGCTTCGGCCGCCCAAAAAATGATTCCTCCCCCTGACATCTGGGGCGCACCGTTTCGGAGGCTGACCTATGGGCCTACTAAGTTGGAGCGTACCAAGGGCTTTGTCAACTTAGTCAATAATAAACGTTTATAGCTTCAGTGACCGTACGATGTCCATTCAACGGCCGTAGTGCTTCTTCAACCTCTGGCCTTCTTGGTCCAGCCGCCCAAAGCAGCGCCGGTCGTGCCGCCTGCTCCTACCTCCCGTGGCTGGCTGTGCTGCCGCGGAGGCCTCACCGCCCCCATACTACTCCCACCGCTGGCCAGGCCATCCCTCCACTCACCCACACCCCCTGTTATTCTATGGCAACGACAGCCTCACACTGCAGCCGAACCAGTGAACCCTCGTACTCCTCTCCGTGCGGGCTTCCACTGTTGCGTCTTCCCCGGCTCCGCGTCGTTCCCTTCCTAGGCCTCTCCGTCGTCCAGACCACCTCCCTGGTGCTCTCGATGCGGCGTGGTCAACGTGGTCAACGATCGACTTCCATCGGAAGAGTACTGTACGTGGAGAGGCTGACTGCTGGGTCCAGGCGGCCACAAGGAAGTGCCTCCTTATTACGCGCAAAATAATTATTCCTCCACCTTACAGCAGGGACCCACCGGACGGGCCACCTTATTTCGCGGAAAAAACGTTTCCCCCTAGACTACTCGGACCCACCAGACGGTCCAGCGTATTTCGCAAAAAAAATGTTCCCCCCGCTGTCAGCTCGGACCCACCGGAAGTGCCTCCTTATTACGCACAAAAAAATGAATACTCCCCCTGCTAGCTGGGACCCACCATGGTGGGAGGCTGACTTGTGGGCCTACTAAGTTGACTGGGTTGGGGGCCTTTGTCAACTTTAGTCAATATGAACGATTCTAGCTCCAGTGACCGTACGATGTCCATCCAACGGTCATAGTGCTTCTTCAACCTCTGGTCTTCTTGCTCCAGCCGCCCAAAGCAACGTCGGTCGTGCCGCATGCTCCTACCTCTCGTGGCCGGCTGTGCTGCCGCGGAGGCCTCACCGCCCCTACTATTCCCACCGCTGGCCAGGCCCTGCGGTGATGGCAGCCTCACACCGCAGCCGAACCAGTGAACCCTCGTACTCCTCTCCGCGTGGGCTTCCACTACTGCGTCTTCCCCGACTCCTTGTCGTCCGCTTCCTAGGCCTCGCCGTCGTCCACCGCCCTGGTGCTCTCAGCGCGGCGTGGTCAACGTGGTCAAGGAACGACTTCCATCGGACGTGGACTGTACGTGGAGAGACTGGCAGCTGGGTCCACGGCCGCAGCAAGGCAGTGCCTCCTTATTACGTGCAAAATAATTATTCCTCCACCTGACAGCGGGGACCCACTGGACGAGCCACCGTATTCCGCGAAAAAAACGTTTCCCCCTGACAGCTGGGACCCGCCAGATACA
>NC_057797.1:515085094-515108319 GCF_018294505.1 Triticum aestivum | reverse complement strand
CCCACCAGCTACATCTTCGCACGCAAGGAAGTTCCTGACAGTCGGGACCCACCTGGTCGAAGCGTACATAGCGTTGTCATTCTGGTCGCGAACGTGTACGTACATGTCGTAGTAGAGGCGCGCACGTAGCATGTACATGTACGTACAGCGGCCAGGGTGCAAGAAAGAAAATACGGCCACATATGTGTACATACGGGCGGGGTCTCGAACGCCTACTCGCGCATACGTACGGCCAGCGCTCCCTGTACATGGCTGGGTCGGAACGGACAAACAACGTCATCGTCGTGTTCATGGGGAGGCAACGGAATGTGTCGTGTTCATCGGGGGGGCTTGGACGGAACAGGCGATGGAAACGAGGCCTGGCGTATCGCAGAACGGAGGAAACGGCCTTGTGTTCGACTGGCCACGTTCGAAACGGGATCCTGTTCATCGGGAGGGGTCTGGTGTACCGCAAAATGGAGGAAACAGACCTCCTACGGTCGAAACGGGGGTCTTGTTGATCGGGAGGGGTGTGGCGTACCGCAAAACGGACGAAACAGACTTGTGTTGGAGCGCTACGATCGAAACGGGGGTCCTGTTCATCGGGAGGGGTGTGGCGTACCGCAAAACGGGACTCCACGGGATACTGTTCATCTCCAACCGTCGACCCCCTCCATCCTCCACGAGCTACTGTTCATCCACCGTCGACCTCCTCCAGCCTCCACCTGCGACTGTTCATCCACGGGCTCCTGTTCATCCTGCCTCAATCGCGCGCTGCTCCATCGGCTACTGTTCAACCACCCCTCTCCACGGGCTCTTGTTCAACCACCCCTCCACGGGCTACTGTTCATCCTGCCCTCCACCGTCTACTATTTATCCTGCCCTCCACGGGGTGGTCCTGTTCATCCAGCCCTCCATGGGGTCCTGTTCATCCTGCCCTCCACGGGGTGGTCCTGTTCATCCAGCCCTTCATGGGGTCCTGTTCATCTAGCCCCAACCGACTCGATCGATCGGGGTCCTGTTCATCCAGAGGCAACACCACGAGGTCCTGTTCATCCACCCCCACCGGGAACTATTCATCCAACCCCCCCCCCAACGCTCACTGTTCATCCAGAGGCAGCATCGATCGGCTTTAGTTAGCAGTAGCGAAGGAATCACTCGATCGGGTTCAGTTAACAGCCATCGATCGATCGCTTGGGTCCAGTAACGCGTAGCCTGCAGTGCAATCGCTCGGGTTCAGTTAGAGCCCAACGCCTCGCTCGGGTTCAGTTAGAGCCAACGCCTCGCACACATGCGCGTACGTGTATGAGAGAAACGCGCATCGCTCGGCCCACGACCTCCCACCGTAACCTGGAACTCCCCGAAAGTTTCCTCCCCCTCGCTTCTACCACGGTTTTTTCTGTCATGGACGGCCCAAAGAATGTCATGCAGCTGCGTCTCCGGCCCGCCCAGGACGAAAAGCCCATTTTTTGTCATAGAAGTAGGAGCCCACCACATCTATGATGATACCGGGTTTTGTCACAATTATCGTCATAGAAGTGTCATATGTATGACAGAAATTTTTTTCGTTCGGCCCAAAATGTCACGGATGTGTCTTTTTTTTTGTAGTGTTGAGAGAAACCAGAACAACCATCTAGAAAGCAAAAATGTGTATGTTTAGATAATCTTTCTAGCATTTGATCGATAAAAGGTAAGGGGTAATGATCCTTTTTAGTAGCCTTATTTAATTTGCGGAAATCAATTACCATCCTGTAACTTGTAATAATTCTTTGAGGAATCAATTCATCTTTATCATTAGGAACGAAAGTAATACCTCCCTTCTTAGGGACACAATGGACATGACTTACCCACTGACTATCAGCAAGGGGATAGATTATACCTGCCTCAAGGAGCTTTAGTATTTCCTTTCTTACCACTTCTTTCATTTTAGGATTCAGCCGTCGTTGATGATCACGAACTGGTTTAGCATCTTCTTCCAAATTAATTTTATGTTGACATAGAGTGGGACTAATGCCCTTAAGATCATCAAGAGTATACCCAATAGCAGCACGGTGCTTCTTTAGAGTTTTCAATAATCTCTCTTCCTCATGCTCTGAAAGGTTAGCGCTAATAATAACAGGATATATCTTTTTCTCATCAAGATAAGCATATTTAAGAGTATCATGTAACGGTTTAAGCTCAAACGCGAGATCACCCTTGGCTGGAGGAGGATCCCCTAATATTTCAACAGGTAAATTGTTTTCCAGAATAGGTTCCTGTTTAAAGAATACTTAATCTATTTCCCTTCTTTCATTCATAAACATATCATTTTCATGGTCAAGCAAATAATGTTCTAAAGGATCACTAGGAGGTACGGCATTAGAAGCAAGACCAATAATTTCATCCTTACTAGGTAATTCTTCTTCACCGTGTTGTCTACTAAATTTAGAGAAATTAAATTCATGAGTCATATCATCTAGACCGATAGTAACAACATCTCTTTTGCAATCTATGGTAGCATTAACAGTGTTCAAGAAGGTTCTACCAAATATAATGGGGCAAATGCTATCTTGTGGGGAACCAAGAACAAGAAAATCAACAGGATATTTAGTTTTCCCACACAAGACTTCAACATCTCTAACAATTCCCATTGGCGAAAGAGTATCTCTATTGGCAAGTTTAATTGTGACATCAATATCTTCCATCTCAGCAGGTGCAATATCATGCAAAACTTCTTTGTATAAGGAATAAGGTATTGCACTAGCACTAGCACCCATATCACATAAGCCATGATAACAATGATCTCCTATTTTAACAGAAATAACAGGCATGCCTACCAGAGATGTAGGTTTATCTTTAGCACAGGGTTTAGCAATTCTAGCAGTTTCATCACGGAAATAAATAACATGCCCATCAATATTATCAGACAAGAGATCTTTAACAATAGCAATATTAGGTTCAACTTTAACTTGCTCAGGAGGTGTATATGTTTTAATATTGCTTTTACGAACTACAGTTGAAGCTTTAGCGTGATCCTTTATCCTAATAGGGAAAGGTGGTTTCTCAACATAAGAAGTAGGAACAATAGGATCATTATAAGTGACAATCTTTTCATCAACTTTAATGGGTGTAGGTACTTTTACTTCTATGGGAGGATGATATTTAAACCACTTCTCCTTGGGGAGATCAACATAAGTAGCAAAAGATTCACAGAAAGAAGCTACTATCTCAGAGTCAAGTCCATATTTAGTGCTAAATTTATGAAAAATATTGGTATCCATAAAAGATTTAACACAATCAAAACTAGGTGTTATACCTGACTCCTTACCATTGTCGAGGTCCCAATCTTCAGAGTTGCGTTTAATTCTTTCCAATAAATCCCATTTGAATTCAATAGTCTTCATCATAAAAGAGCCAGCACAAGAAGTATCAAGCATGGTGCGATTGTTATCAGAAAGCCGACCATAGAAATTTTGAATAATCATTTTTCTCGAGATCTCATGATTGGGGCATGAATATAACATTGATTTAAGCCTCCCCCAAGCTTGAGCGATGCTTTCTCCTTCGCGAGGCCAAAAATTATATATGTAATTGCGATCACGATGAACAAGATGAACAGGATAAAACTTCTGATGAAATTCCAATTTCAATCGTTTGTAATTCCAAGACCCCATATAATCACATAGCCTATACCATGTCGATGTGTCTCCCTTCAAAGATAAAGGGAAGACCTTCTTCTTAACAACATCTCCGGGTACACCTGCAAGCTTAAATAGTCCACAAACTTCATCCACATATATTAGATGCTCATCATGATGTTTTGTTCCATCTCCTAAAAAGGGATTAGCCAGCAGTTTTTCTATCATACCCGAAGGAATTTCAAAGCAGTCATTTTCATTTTCAGTAGGTTCAGTAGGTTGAGGAGCAACTCTTTGCTCTACTGGTCGGGGTGAACATACCCCGAACAAGCCCCTCAGAGGATTACTTTCCATAATAACAAGTGACAGTAAATTTCAGCACACTATATAAATTTTTCCTACCAAATTCCACCTACCAAAGGCACTTCACTCCCGGCAATGGCGCCAGAAAAGAGTCTTGATGACCCACAAGTATAGGGGATCTATTGTAGTCCTTTTGATAAGTAAGAGTGTCAAACCCAACGAGGAGCAGAAGGATATGATAAGCGGTTTCCAGCAAGGTATTCTCTGCAAGTACTAAAATAAGTGGTAACAGATAGTTTTGTGATAGGATAATTTGTAACGAGAAACAAGTAACAAAAGTAAGTAAAGTGTAGCAAGGTGTCTCAATCCTTTTTGTAGCAAACGACAAGCCTGGACAAACTCTTATATAGAGAAAAGCGCTCCCGAGGACACATGGGAATATCGTCAAGCTAGTTTTCATCACGCTCATATGATTCGCGTTTGGTACTTTGATAATTTGGTATGTGGGTGGACCGGTGCTTGGGTACTGCCCTTACTTGGACAAGCATCCCACTTATGATTAACCTCTATTGCAAGCATCCGCAACTACAACAAAAGTATTAAGGTAAACCTAACCATAGCATGAAACATATGGATCCAAACCAGCCCCTTACGAAGCAATGCATAAACTAGGGTTTAAGCTTCTGTCACTCTAGCAACGCATCATCTACTTATTACTCCCCAATGCCTTCCTCTAGGCCCAAATAATGGTGAAGTGTCATGTATTCGACGTTCACATAGCACCACTAGAGGAGAGACAACATACATCTCATCAAAATATCGAACGAATACCAAATTCACATGACTACTAATAGCCAGACTTCTCCCATGTCCTCAGGAACAAAAGTAACTACTCACAAAGCATAAACATGTTCATAATCAGAGTGGTATTAATATGCATATAGGATCTAAACATATGATCTTCCACCAATTAAACCAACTAGCATCAACTACAAGGAGTAATTAACACTACTAGCAACCTACTAGCACCTATCCCGGACTTGGAGACAAGAATTGGATACAAGAGATGAACTAGGGTTTTGAGAGGAGATGGTGCTGATGAAGATGTTGATGGAGATTGCCCTCTCCCGATGAGAGGAGCGTTGGTGATGACGATGGCGATGATTTCCCCCTCCGGGAGGGAAGTTTCCCCAGCAAAACAGCTCCGCCAGAGCCATAGATTAGTTCCGCCAAGGTTCCGCCTCGTGGCGGCGGAGTTTCGTCCAAGAAGATGGCTTCTTGTTTTTTTCCCATCGAAAGACTTCATATAGCAGAAGATGGCCACCGGAGGGCCACCAGGGGGCCCACGAGGTAGGGGGCGCGCCCAGGGGGGTAGGGCGCACCCCCACCCTCATGTGCAGGGTGTGGCCCCCTGGTGAATTTCTTCCACTGAGTATTTTTTATATATTCTGAAAACGTCTTCCGTGAAGTTTTAGGACTTTTGGAGTTGTGCAAAATAGGTCTCTATTATTTGCTCCTTTTCCAGCCCAGAATCCCAGCTGCCGGCATTCTCCCTCTTCATGTAAACCTTGTAAAATAAGAGAGAATAGGCATAAGTATTGTGACATAATGTGTAATAACAGCCCATAATGCAATAAATATCGATGTAAAAGCATGATGCAGAATGGACGTATCACATTATATATAGTACGATAAATGCTGATGCATGTCACCTAAAATTATATCATTGAAAACTATGTTCAAATACGAATCCAATGATATTGTTTTTGTTGACATGCACTAACATTTTGTTAGTTATATCTTCAGTAAAATTCAATGGGGGATAAACCACGACTGATGTAGTACTATGTAGAGGGCGGCGCTGCACATGAGTCTCACCCCGCTCGTGGCGTGGCAGTAAAGCCGTCATATCACAAAACCCAACCACTCCCACTAACAAGTGGTCTGGTAAAATAAACGGACAAGCAACCATCACATTCCTCCGTCTTTTTTGCATTTCATCTCTCTGCATTTACTTTATCCGGTTCATCTCTGACACTCGATCCGAAGCTACTACTCCTAGTATCCCTAGCTACTACTCCTAGGGCCAGTTCTTTTGGCAGCTTAAAAAATAAGCCGTCTCTTCCCCAGCTTTTCCCATAAGACTAGTCACGGTGGAGAGTAACATTAAGGCGCCTCACTCATTTATTTGGGCTTCACAACTTGTTAGGCAAAAAATTCGATACATGGTGTAGGAAGCGGTTTGGGAATTTGCATGCCTTTCCAACCAGTGATATACTCCGCACAAAGTACGACAGAGAAATAACCACAGAGAAGGAAGCTAAAGGTAAACAATCAAACAAGCATTTTTGCATTGAATTGTTTCACAAGCTTGACTAGTGTTGTTTTTCTACTTTTACAAAAACCGCATCGTAATGTTAAAACATGCACTTGTACGTACATAAGTAATAGTAGTACTCCCTTCGTCTAGGTGTATAAAGTCTTCCCTCCTTGGTCACGGTGCACAACCAAAGATGACTTATTCACCTGGACGGAGGGAGTAGCACAGTCTGCAAGCATATATAGAGAGAGACGTGTAGTGCGATAGTATATAGTAAAGTTTGGGCTATATGCACCTACTTACAAAATGCATACGGATACACAAGCTTTCCAAACTTTCCCTCTTGCATACTTAATGAAGGACGCTAATAATTCCCGAATTTTCGGGATTTATCATTCGCGTCCCAAAACTAATGAGATCACCTTACGAAACTAAATTATACTCCTACTAAAAGCCACGACGCTCGCAGGAGCGCTTGCAGCACGCCACGAGTGCCCTGGTGCACGGCTGTTTCCCAGCGCACCGACACAATGCCTCTTCCTCAGCCTCGCAACTCGCGAGGTGCTGATTGGCGGCTTGCCGGCGGGCGAGCGCGATCTCTATGGTGATCCGGCGCCAACAGGTACTCCTCCTCGCTAGAAGCATGCACCCAGTCCACATACCGCCAAGCGTAGATGAGGCGCTTGGGCCCGACTGCACTCAGGGCTTTGGCATGGGCGTCCTCCGCCACCCTCACGGCCCTTGCACGAGCCTTCTGCAAAATAGCCAATTGCCTGACTCTCTCAGACGCGACATAGACCTACCAGGCAGCTTGCCCTGTGGCGCGCTTCTCTTCCTCGGCCTTCTTCTCCGCCTCTATTTTGGCTTTCTCTGCCGGCGACAAAGCCTCCCACATGGCGACATCCATTTATTTCCAAAGCTCCTCAAGGCTGGGGGGGATCGGCGGGCGGCACGGCGTCCTCCTTGCAGCGGGGAGCCGACGCGAACTCCGATGCGCGTGCTAGCGAGATTGGGAACACCAACGTGTCCACCTCGACGCGTTGTGGCGAGGAGTGGAACGCCGACGCGTCCTCCTTGACTAGTGGCGGCGAGGAACGGAACAGCGACGCGTTACTATCCAGGCGATGCAGCAAGGGGCGCCTAGGGCTTGGGAGGGGTGATGCCATGGTGGTCGACGCGAGAGGGAGGGGGAGGAGATAGCGATGAACGTGAGCGTTCTTCCGAATGCCGTGGGAGGCGCAGTATTTATAACGAGCAATGGAACACCTACATAAGATATGGACTGAGCTGCACTGACTTAACTGTAGGTCTAGTTGCATCACTGACATGTGGGCTAGACCCCTGTTGGGCCCATATGTCAGTGACCCAATGCACCTACAGTTAAGTAACTGAAGCAGCGTCCCGGAAGATATGTTGCATGATTAACATAACAACTACTCCCATCACATGCTTAGATTTCAAGGTGCATTAATTCATTGCATGCGAGGATTATGAGAAACTTGACCAATGCATGTACTTCATGCATGCATTGCAATTAATGCATTGGTAAACACAATTCTTTGAGAAAAATGAGCGCATTAATTGAGTGCTTTTACAAACCATGAAAATTATTCCACCACTCATCATCTACCTTGGTTGGTGAGATTTTTGAATTGAGCCCTATAAACCGGAAACGAGGTAGTACGTGAGAATTTTTGTTGGAGTAAATTACGGGGGAGGTAAGGGGTGGAAATATTGCTGGTCACAATAGATTGGACGAGCGCAGGGGGAGGAGAGTCATGCATGCAGATTTTTCCCACACGGGGTGGAGTGGTGGGACCGCCGGAGGGAGAAGGAGAGCTTGGCAGGCATATTGTTTCCACAGATGGAGAGGAAAATATTTGGAGACGAACGAGCTTCCTGCAGGTATGAGGAACGGTGCATAATAAGTCTCATCTTGCATGCCGGGCTAGGTGTAGTTTCAAGTTATTAAAAACATGCACGCCCCACACATGTTCATATTTCAAGGTGCACTAAATTATTGCATGCGATGATTAAGGCTGGCCATAATGGTGGTATCTTAGCTGGTATCATGCACATGGGAATAGCAAACATGCTGATGTGGCAAAGAATTAAAGAAGAGAGGGGGGTTAGAGTAACTAGTGTTCATGCATGCATTCGTAAACACATTTTTTTGTGAAGAACGGAAGCATTAGTTGAGTACTTTTGCAGACTACAAAAACTATTCCACCGCCTCTATCTTGCTAAGAGTAGGTGAATTTTTTGAATCGAGCCCTTTAAACTAGAAGGGAGGTAGTAGTACTGTAATAGCTCTTGTTGTGATGGCAAGTTAGGACATGGCACGCACCTGGACGGAGGAACTAGTAGTATGCATTGTGCATTTAAGTTTTGTTTGAAGTCAATGTACCTCTACTTTGACCAAACCTATAGAAAAATGTATCAACATTCACAAATGTCAAATCAATATTTTTATACTCATTATAAAACGTAGTTCTTATACTCATTATAATCAGTATTGTAGATATTGATATTTTTAGTATAAATTTGGCCAAACACTTCACAAACAGTTGATGGAAGTAAAAAGGACCAGAGGGAGTATCATGCATGCGGAGTAGGCAAAAAAATTGCTCATTTATAGCCGGTCGAAGTCTCAAAGGGCGCGACCGCGCGAGGGAGGCGAAGGTCGTGGGAGGCGCGACGGTTGACGGAATTCAGTGAAGTTACCCACGCGCCGGCATGGCATGTGAACAGGCAGAAGCTATACCATCAGGCCTATGATATGGGTCTAGTAGACATGGCATCTAGTGGGCCCCGCATAGTTCTTGAGAACTCTTTAGGGGCTTGCAGCCGTTTATCCACCGGGCAAGCCAGCAACCCCACGCCGTTCGCACGCCCTACTCATCCCCGTCTTCTACTAGTACAGTACCTTACAACAGTTCGCTCCCAGTCGTCCTGTCCTTTCACATTACACAAGTTCAACTTCTCCTAACCCTCCTCCAAAATCCAAGGCCTCCCAAATCTCCATGGTCGCCGCTGAGTACCAGGTTAGAGCCATCACCGGCGATGAGTTCATCGTCATCTACACACGTGGATTCGCGACGGTGAAAGCATGCCTTGGTCGCTTCCTACACATGTTCAATAGTTCAACGGATGAGTGGGTCGCTGGGCTAGATGTTGAGTACACCATAGTCCTGCAAAGAGAGAAGATTCTAAAGGAGGCAAAGAAGAAGAAGCCCGCCGTGATCCAGGTTTGCATACATAACGTGTGCTTGGTCTACCACATATGCCATGCCGACATTGAGTGCCAGGATTTTAAGAACTTCCTCAAGGACGAAAGAGTGAAATTCGTTACTGTAGACTTTAGGAATGACAGGGATGTCCTGGGTCGAATAGGCCTCGTTGCAGGCCAACCCTTCGATCTCCAGAAGGCAAGCATGGTGTCCTCCTCTCAGCCTTCAATGCTGACCCTAGCAGCAGCCATGATTGATCCTTCATACACTAAACTGAAGAAACCTCACCACAAGTTTCATCATGCATGGGAGTCGAAGACATTAGATGAAGATCACATCCTGTACGCAGCAATGGTTGCCTACCTTTGTTTAAATATCTACAAGGGTTGGATCAAGAAGCAGAGCCCAGTGTCCGGTTCAAGCAAAGAAGCATCGGCAAAGAGGAAGAGGAAGAGGGACGAGGACGAAGTCGAGGATGTGGACTTGGACTCCGAGTAGGTGGCAGTGCCATCGCTCATGTTGGTTCTACTGCACTGTCAAGCGGACTAGTTGCTTTGTTTATTTTCAAGGGTGTGTTGTGCTGAGGCCCCAGCAGAACTATGTTTATGTTCTTTCTCGTTATTTGAACTCTTTAGTACGTACAGTAGTACTAGTACTATGTCTCCCTTTGTTCCTATATGTAGTGCGTATACGTTTTTTAGAAAAATTCCGATTTATAGTGTGCGTTGGCAGCCATCCTGTACTTTGGACCCAAATAGCCTTGCACAAGAGCGCACATGCAGCCTCCTAGCTTGTCGCTTCTGTCGAACTGCAATAGCACATGCCCTGGGTGGGGGTATTCTGTGTCCAAGCTGCAACCTCCAGCTCACGTGTTGGTATGTGTGCCTATAACTATGCACACTAGATATTGGAATGGTGGGAGTACTACTGTTCTTCTTGCAGTTGGTACTACTGCTCGTATCTTCGTGTTCCTACTGTACTTAATATGTTCGTAATAGTAGTATAATTTGGGCCAGTCGATTTGTGAAAGAAGTTCGACGGAGCGAAGGAAGAAGACGGCAGAGAAGCTACCCCAGTATCTATATTAGGGTGGCAGGGTGCCCATGATCTATCTTATGAGTGTTGGGTGTGGAATGCAGTCCGCCGGAAAAAAATGGATCATGCTCAGGGTTAAACGGATGGCAGGGGTGGGGGAGCATGGCGGTGGCAGGCGGTTCAGGGGAGGGCGTGGCGGCGGCTGGCGGTTAGGCGTGTGGAGGGCTGAGAAGATGAACCGTGCGTCAATTTCGGAGGTTGGAGAAGCCCTTCTAGCCATCCATGTTGCATCAAACAGCTCACAAGAGTTGACTGACCCAAATTGCTCCTTTAGATTGCAGGATCCACATGGCATTCAAGGTCTCGAAGGTAGATTCTGCATCCGCACCCGGTTTGCGGGCTCGACACGTGCACGACTGGCTTCCGCCACGACAGCCACCATGCGCGCCTCCTTCGCGCAGACGGAGACAACAATGACATGCTAGTTCCTCCTCGCCGGCGTGCTGGAGCACGCGCTCGTCCTCCTCTTCGTATGCTGCGTGCATAGACGTGGCTCCACCAGCTGCTCGGGTGCTTGGCAGCGCGGCGGCATCGCGAGGAGGGACTGCAGGCGACGTGAGCGGGCGAGCCTTCGGCTTCATGGCACAGGGATGGCGGCGACATGGCGGTGATGGGCGATAAATTGTTGGTCGGAACAGGCGGGCGCCGGCATGCGCAACGGTGGCGGCATATTGATGAGTGCGTGTATGGGAGCTTAGTTTAGTTTTATATAGGGTTGGTCAAACTTAAAAGAAAACCATACTAGTACATGTAAACATTAGACTTAGGTAGCACTTTTATTAGTTAGCACAGCCACGATACGGAATCCTGTGCAAGCACGTGAACCACGGCTGCGCGGTCGATCGAACGGTGCGTCACCGTGTCGCGCTCAAAGGACATCCACCGAACCTTTTGTGTGTGTGAAAACAATCCCTGAATATTACTCAACTTTTTTTCCTGGAAAAGTTCTTGACGCTACAATATTTCCATATATTTGAATTTAGCTCCAGTTCGTGTTTATTTGGATTTGGACGTTTTAGGTGCGCCCTAGTCTTTTTTAATATTGATTTTGTGTGTGTGACTGAGAGAGAACGTGTGTATGTGTCCATATGTGTGTTGTGGCGGAAGGGCAATCTGGAGACGGTGTGCGTGTGATAGAGACATAGAGAGGTGTGCATGTGCAAATGATCATGCATGAGTGAAACATAGACAGATGCTGATACTTTGTGTATACATGAGATAACGGTCTTCTTTTTTACTTGTGTGTGTGTGTGAGAGAGAGAGAGAGGAGCATCCGTAACACAACAACCATCTCTCTCGATTCGTCCGTCCCTCGCACAATCGCATGTAACACATGCATCAACGCACACATTTTGACACCCTCACCCGGCCCCTGCCCACCTCAAGGCCCGCACATCGCTCTCTATCTCGCACGCACAATCTCTTCGTGAATACCCTGTTTAGCATGTAGCTTTCTGTCACATACACACACATTTCTCTCATTAGGTTTGTTTTCTCTCAATATCTGACACACACACACAGCACACACACACCCCCTCCCCCGAGCACACAATTCATCCCCATCCAAGGTTATATGGCGACCACTCTCGCTTGTGCTTCTCTGCACCCTAGCATGCCCAACACCTCAATCTTCAAAGAGGGCATCGAGGAGATCAAAGACGGCGACCACACTGCGCTAGAGAATGCAGGGCCATTTGGAAGCAGGATGATGTGACGACGGCTGACTGACTCCTCCCCCACCCTCTTTCTCTCGCACAAAATTACCAACCCCTCTCTCCCCCTTACAAATTTATCAATCCCTCAACCCATGAGATCCTTCCCCTCTCGTCCATGTTTTTCTAGCTCTCTCATCAAACCTGTTGTCTCTTCTCCTTCCACGTGTACAAAATCCGGATGCACACGCATCTCACGTATATTACACGTCTCCATCTTTCTCACAGACCCAACTTCTTCCTCTCTCTTTCTCTCTCTATCTCTCTCTCTCTTTGTTTCATTAGGTTTGTCTCCCACTCTCTCGTCCACATACATACAATCTTTCCCGCCCTATCTGCTCCATCTTCGCAAGCTCTCTCTGCACGTTTCATTCACACATTGGGATATGTTCAAAATGTTGCTTTTATAATGGCTGATGTATAGTTATTGTTGGTTTTGTTGCATCCTACAAAGTAATAACTATGAAATGCATTTTGATTGTCATTTGACTGGGATTATGTGAGTTTGAGCATGTTGTGAACTACTATAGACCTCATATACATCTTGGAATTCGACAATGATTGTAACTATTACATTCGAAGTTAGTAGCCTAATATATTTATTTCACAATTTCAACAAATGATTAATTCACTACATACTAAGAAAACAAATGTGTACACCCTCCGTTTTTATTTAAGTCCGCGTATTAGCATTGGTCAAAGTCAAGTTTCGTAAACTCTCAGAAAGTTCATAACAAAAAATATTAACATATACAATAATGAATAAATACCATTAGATTCATTATTGGATGCACTTTCACATCATACATATCTATTATGGTAAATGTTTATATTTTTCTATAAACTTGGTCAAACTTTAGGAAGTTTGACTTCGGTCAAACCTAATATGCAGATTTTACTAGTACTACTCACTAGTTGCTTAGCCGAATCACCCAACACGCCACACGGGGAGTTCAGTGTCACAAAATTTTGAGGTCAGCGGGAAAATCTCCCGCGACCCCGATTCGAGTAGTGGGAAGTTACCATCATAGCCTTCGGAACAGGCCTACGGGTGACGGTTGGTAGGGGCTGTTTTCGTAACTTCAGGTTCACCCTGCCCAGCCAACCCCACCCCGGCACCCAAAGTAGTACACCTGAATACTCCCCATTTTCTATCCCCACCGCAAAATAGACTTCTCCACGGCACTGCAACCTTCGTGCTCCTCCCCTTCTACATTGGCGCACTCGTCCACCACAGCGCATATGCCTCATCGATGACCTCGTACGCCGCACTAGAGCAGGTCCACCGTCATCGTCGTACACGGAGCCTCTTCCTCGGCACCGTCTTCCACGGTCTCGGATCTGCTTCCCGGAAGCCGACGCCAAGCGCAGAAGCACCACCGTCATGGACAATGAACTGACTCCCGTTGCCGACCATGACTCACAGAGGCCACCACGACCATCGTTCTCCTCCTCGATTGGTAATGTGTGTATTGAATGACTTAGAAGTACATGTGCAGTTCCAATTTTGTTCATACCTACCCTTCAAATTTCCTGGGTACTATTATTCCTGTAAAAGTAATTGGTTATAACCTCCATTGTCCAACAAAATATCAGCTTGTAATTGTTTGTCGCTCCTGTATCGCGCTGTGCTTGGGTAGGTTTTTCATCTGCAACCAGTAGTGTGGCAAATGATGGAAAGTTTTTTAGAACTAGCAAGATGCCCATGCATTGCACGCATCAAGATGCATTTGTATGAGTAGTTTATCTTGTGGGAGAAAAGGATGAATGAGGGAAGGCCTTATTTACAAATCTGGAGAGGGGTGTGGGTATCTTTTTGCAAAATTGCCATTGTTTCCTTCCCATCTGTCAGATATAAATCGGACGACCTATATTCCAGGATGGCAGGCACAACATCATCACCAACTCTGTTTTTTTATAAGAAAAGAAAAAAAGTAGAGAGTAGAGAATTAGATATAAATATTGAATATAAAATAAATATAACAGCAGAGATAGCAGAGACGTCAGGAAAGAATTGCGCGCGTGGGAAAAACTGGCCGGGCATGCGCTAGTTTTGGCGCGCGGCATCCGGCGTGCTTTATAAATTCCAACGCCCTCCCACCGCTCTGTGCCTTGCCACCGCTCTCTCCCCGCTCTGTGCCTCGCCATCGCTCTCTCCTTGCTCTTTCTCGCCTCGCCGCCGCCGCGCCACCATGCCGTTGCGTCGTCGGGAAACTTGGGGATACCGCGGCGTCCGCGCGCGTCCCTCTGGCGGCTTCTCCGCCGAGATCCGGTTCCGCGGGATGCACCTCGGCCTCAGCAATTTCGACACTACCAACGAGGCCACCCGCGCATACGACGCGGCGGCGTGGCGCTTCCGGTGGCCTCATAGAACATTGAACTTCCCCAACGTGCCGACGCGGGAGCGGGCACAGGATCTCATGCCTCTGCCGCTTATCACCGACGAGGATCGTCACGACGACCAGAGGCGCGAGCACCGTCTCGGCATCGCCGAGATGGACGAGGAAGCCATGGCACTGTGGCACCAACACTTCCCGTAGGACATCATCAACAAGCGCGAGTTCTACGTGCAAAGGACGGCGGAGAGGGATAAGAGGAGGGCGGAGCGAGCCGCCTATCGCGAGGACAAGCGTAGGAGAAAAGCGGACGCTCAATTCAACATGAGGCTAGGAGCAGCGTCGCCCTGGGAATCCAACGACGATCGGTATCTTCACGCCTACAGTCAGACGTCGGAGGAGGACATCATCGAGGAGGAGTCGGACGACGAGGGTACTTGAATAATCTATTTTTTATCTATCTATGCTGAGAACTATCCTCTACTCTCTACTCTCTATCTCTACTTCTCGATCTCAACACTGTAAACGCTTTTTTAAAGTGCCGCGTGTTGCGATTCTGTTGGAGATTCTCTAACATGGCAGACGAGTGCTTTAATGTTGCCCACAAGATGCGCGAGTATTAGTAGTAGTATATTTTTCTTGCCATGTTGAGATTTTAAAACCACGAGTGCGAACATCCAGAGGAGCAATGAAGACCAAACACGAGATATTGGGGACATCTTCAAGGAGCATGGCAAGTTAAAGAGGAGCTGCACCGAACCTGTAAAATGTGCTTTGGTAAGTAACACCCTTTCAATTACTTTCGTTTAGCCTCATGTTCTTCGATGTGTATATGTTGTAGTTTCTGTTTCTCTTAAGCCTCGTGTTCTTCGATGTGTAATGAGAAGAGTCTTAACCGTCCTAATGCTTTCGTTTTTAGCTTGATGTAGGAAGTGGGTGTTCTCACCTTGTAGTCTGTTTTAATAATTTTTTTCCTTTTGATTTCACTTCTCCAAGTTCTCTTTATCTGGCGTCTACTAAATGGATCTGGGTTGCTAGTATTGATCTAAAAAAGAAGTAACTTCATGTCAGAATGCAGTTCCTGCGAGGAGGGAAGTATGGTCATCCTCGAGATCATGTTGCCAAAATGAGGCTGGATTACACACAAGGTGCCAGTTCCCTAATGATGCTGGATTAGACACAAGGTACAAATTCCCAGATGATGCTGGATTACACACAAGCCGGGTGGAGTCGTTAGCTGTTCGTGTCCTCGTGGCTCTAGTAAAGGCTGAAAGAAAGCGTGCAACAGCCCTTGAGAATGTAGCTGAGTTCCTGAAGAAGCGAAAAGAGCAATCAGATGCTCTCTTCACCCATGCCAAAGAAGAGATGGAAGAAGCCAGAATTAAGCTAGCAGAGGCAGAGCAGGCTAGGCGTCTCCTGCTATCTAAAACTGTTGTCAATACAAAATTTCCTTCATAGTAGGTAGGTTCAAATGTTTATCTAGTCGGCATGCCTGTTGTGATGTCTGTGCATCTACTAATGTGGCACAAAATATATTTTTTCGGGTCATGTGATAACAGAAATTACTTTCCAAACAATAACAGATGAAGCATTAGACATGGTATAGTTCACGCGCAAGTCCGACATTCCAAGTTCAACTTCCACATCAAACTCATGTTCACAGATATCTGCTCATTCATACATAATGTCCACAACCATGATTCACTTCAAAGCCAAAAAAATTTGAGGAGAGTTATGAATAAAGAAAAACCTCTAGTTCCTGCTACCAGTGCGAGCACAACAAGTCAAGACCATGCGTAATGGATTATATTTTGGTCATTTTTGTGTTCTAAAATGCCGGCCGGCTTGCAGAAGGACGTGTTTCTGGCACATGCGCAGATTCAATGAAGGCAGGTGGGGCAGTCTGAAGCCGGTTGCATCCGGCGAGGAGGCGTGTTTAGCCGGGCCTGCAGCGAATGGGGCCCTCTTGGCCGGTGCGCCGGTTCAATGCTTGCGCTATGAGAGGTCGCGTCCGTGTCAGAGCAATCACTCCCTCTAGTCCGCTTTTGTTTGGGTATACCAAAATCTCGTTTTCCATTCACATTTTACAAGTAAAATTCGTGGACAAACTTTGACCCAAAATACGATGGGGACAAGTAAACCAGAACGGAGGTAGTAGTTTTTTTAATCAAAGAATGGTTTCCCCCTTCCGATTTCCATTACTGAACACCAACATCTAAATCTAAACCATAGTATTTGCCCTAGAACTACCAGGTTCAACATCTCGCAACATAAACTCATACAACCATACGCCAAGGAGGTACGTAGTACTATGAATTCCATTTCGCTCCATACCAATCATTCTAAAAACTACTTAGTACTTATAACGCGCCATTGAAAATCAGAACTCTTAACCCCGCTAAAAATGATATTTTAAACGTGGCTACTCGATCTGTGGCAACTGGCGAGCCACCGCCTCCAAGTTGTTCACTTGTGGTCCCGACCATCAACTCCTACGGATCAAGTTATCACGTGAGCTGACTATTCCTACAAAGGTGCGCTCCACCACGTACCCGGTACCCGCGAATGCAGCAATCGTGCACCTAGGGTTTTAGGGTTTATTTGTTAACGTTTCCTTTACGTAACACTCATGTGTGCGAGACAGCGAGAGACCGACTGCATGTGTGCGCCTCTTCTCTTCGTATATGTACTCCACCGTTTGTCTGGTGTCAAAAAAATTATAATAACTACTAGCAATGTGCCAATGCGTTGCCACACGATCAGAGTAGATTAATACATATTCACCGATTTGATAGAAAAAAGTCTAGTTTTGAAATACGTATATCACAAAAAATATGTTATGTTTCACTCAAAATATATCCCTTTGGCGTTTTTGATGAGATAAGGGAGGAACGTTGTTGGTTTCAAGATTCGAGAAGTGGTATGTGTCTAATTTCTACTCTTACTAGCAAGATGCCTGTGCGTTGCACGGAACATCAAGATCTTGTGGGAGAAAAGGATGAACAAGGGAAGGCCTTATCTGCAAATGTGGAGAGGAGTGCGGGTAATTGCCATAGTTTCCTTCCTATCCGTCAAATATAAATCGGACGGCCTATATTGCAGGATGGCAGGCCCACCTTCATCACCAACTCTGCTTTTTATCCCTACTCTTATAAAAAGCATAGTCGGTGATGATCGTGTGCCTGCCATCCTGCAATTAATATAGGTTGTCCGATCTATATCTGACGGATAGGAAGGAAACTATGGCAATTTTGCAAAAAGATACCCACACCCCTCTCCACACTTGCAAACAAGGCCTTCCCTTGTTCATCATTTTCTCCCACAAGATAAACTACTCATACAAATGCATCTTGATGTTCCGTGCAACGCATGGGCATCTTGCTAGTTGTTGCAAAAAGCCCATGTGTGTGTGAGAGAGAGGGAGAGAGGAGGAGGACGGAGTGCATGTGTGACAAAGACACAAAGAGTGTGTGTGCAAGAGGTATCAGCTTAAAATAAGGCGATAGTGTGTGTGTGCAAGATCGAGAGGGTGTGTCTCAAGAAGGGAAGAAAAATCTACATAGATACAAGGAGCGGGAGAGAGACATGTATGCGATAGTGGAAGCATGAGTGTGCGGGTGTATAAACCTATCTAGAAGCTAGTCGATAAATGTTTGTGAGAGAAATATGAGTCGGGGTGCGAAAGCGAGAGTTTTGTGTGTGAGAGAGAGGCGGTAGTCAGGAAGGGGAGTGGAAGCAGGAGTTGTGTGTGTGAGAGAGAGAGGGGGGGGGTTTGTCTGATCGGTAAACAAATGAATAATGTTAGTCTGGGATGGAGACGAAAAAGAGACCGCAACAAATGTTTTGTCTACAGGAGAGAGAGAGAGAGTAATTTTAGTGGTATGATTCATATCTAGAGACATATAGGGTGTGTGAGAGAATCCCATAGAGAGAAAGACAAAGTGAAGGACGAGTGGAGACTGTGTGTGTGGTGGTGAAAAAGAAAGCTTAGGTACCTAGTGATACGAGAGAACGGTAGAGACGTGAGAGATATTGAAGACCGGGTAATGTATAATGATAGGGAGAGTGTGACACTTCTCAAGGGAGACGCCGTGAGACCATGTTTGCATGGATAGGAGAAACATGAAGTTAGCGTGTGGGTGAGCTGGAGAAAAGAGAGTGATAGCTACATGAAGGAGCATGCATGCGAGAGAGATGGGCGTGAAAGGAGTGAACATAAAAGGGATTAAAATATTTGAATTTGAGATGATGATACATGTAATCCATACTCGAACCAAAATTGATCTATCAAACATGCATACTCATATGAATTCACGCGCATCTATGTTATTTAATATGTAGATATTATTGATCCATACATTTTAGTAGAACATAACTTGGTGTAATTTTTCGAATTCAACCTTATGATTTTGAGATCATTGTATTTGTAAATCATATTATACATATAAAGGAGCAGAATTCTTTGTTGTGCTTTTGAAAGTATATATAAAAATGATGTATATAGAATTTTATTCCAATTGAAAATGGATCCCGCCCGGAAAAATAGAATACAAATGGGATTCGAATTGAGTTGGCACTTTAAACGTGCACTCTGCAAAATTTGAATGAAGCGGGGAAAGTCGCAGTAACCGCCCGAAACCAAAATCAGCGAGATGGAAATTACTACTGCCTATCCCTGCCACGCAAAGCCTATTTGCTCGATTTCTATAGGTTTCGATAGGTGTAGGTTTGTAATTTCACTCAAACGTGACATAACCGCCTCTCACCCAGATTCATACACGGTGGGTGCCAAAACACAGTGTGTCCTTGGCCGAAATCGACTCCCTCCCCGATTCATACATGGTAGGCACCAAAAACAAACTCTCGTCGGCAAATATTCGGTGTATGAGAGATTACCGTCCTATCCCCAACCGACTAATATTGCTGTGATGTAGGAATTTTGAAACGGGGGCTAAGTTTGTAATTTCCTCGCATTTGAGACAAGCGCGCCCTGAAGACATGGTTCCCCCCTTCCTCTCCACCTACATTTCCCCATTCGTACTCCGTGGGCGCCAAAACACCCTCTCCACCCCAGCCTCCTCCGTCCGCCACCCCATCCACCACCGTCCTCCTCCACCATGTCGGAGCTGATACCCTGACGCCGCCGTCCATTACAAGAGATCGACCTCTCTCATCCACGGCTTCGGACTGGGATCCTTGCATCTCGTACCCTCGCTTCATCCCCGCCGTCATCCACCTTGTTGGCGCCGCTCCTACGACCGTCTCGTCCACCGCACCCCGTCGCCACTGTCTAACCTCCTAGATCTGCTTCCACGCTGCCGACAGCCATCGCTACCGCAGCACCGTCAAATTCTCGGCAGATGCATACACGGCGCCGCACCAGAGGCGGTACTCTTTCGTATCTTCTCAACTTATTTATGGCAGCAAGAAAATAGATCGCCACTGCTTTACTCTGATTTCTTGTCCATCACTTACTTGCTAGTTGAAAGCAAACATTGGTTGCGAAGTTGCCTTTGTCCAGTTTGCACCTTCAGATCCTCCATGGCACGCTCAACACTATACTCCCAATGCGTATGGTTTTCCTCTTTTATATTCCACACTAGTTAAATCACAGTAGACTAAATTTCAAAATTGGGTCAGTCGATTTTTCAGCGCTCGCCGGAGTTCGCCGGTGCGAACGAAGGGACTCGGGTGGGGATGGTGGTTGTGGGGGGCGGTGGTGGGGCCCCGCCGAATGAAGAAAACTCGACACGGGTGGGGGCGGGGGCGGGGGTGGCGGAGGAACACATGTGATGGGGGCCGGTGGTCCGGCCGGCGGCCCATGCGGTGTTCTGTATGGGAAGAATTAGAGACGAGGAAGAAGGAGGGTTAGGAGACGTAGGATCTTCATCCAACCGCCTGAAATGGTCGACTGACCCAAATGACAAAAGTCACGCGACTTGCATGCAGACATGTCTTTATATTAAGTACCATCATCGTACCTGCTTAGCACTGCTCCTGAATCCATCATGCTAAACAACATGCCACTCATAATTCCAAACTTGTTGCTCAAGTACGAATTTGATATGATGTTGATATTACTAAAACAGATAACATTTAATTGGTCGGCTAATGTTCCTACTTTATTTTCGAAAAAGCATGTGCACCACATATAGAGAGATAGCGGGGAGTTGATTTCTTAATGCGCTCTGGTTCATCATGTGTGGGCACTATGCAACAAACATTTTATTATCCAAAATCTGATTGCTCTTCTTTAGCATGTTCCTCTTTCGTTCTTCTTTAATAAGTACTCTCTCCGTTCCTAAATACAAGTCTTTGTATAGATTCCACCATGGACTACATATGGAGCAAAATGAGTGAATCTACACTCTAAAATGTATCTGGATACATCTGTATGTGATCCATAGTGGAAATCTCTACCAAGACATATATTTTGGAACGGAGGAGAGTATGATAGTAGTATAGATGTTCCTTGTAGTGAAGATGGGCAGGGACATTTGTAGTGTAGAGGTCTATACGGTCGGTTGTGATGGACACTTTGAACTCTTCGAGCCTCTTTGATTCATAGGATTTTGTAAACATGGGAATAGGATTTGTAGTGGCCTACCCACTTGAATCCTATAAGAATAGCAAGGAAATGCAGGGAGTTGTGTCGCCTTTGAGAGTTACACTGATATTAACAGTACCACACCTTCAGTTGAAGAGAGCTGGTATCCGAAGCCTTTCTAGCCGTACCGACAATACTAGCACATATATTCCAGCAAGTTCCACTTTGCTGATTTTACTCCGATGCTTACGGTTTTCTCATTATATGTACACTATGATCTGTGTAGCTGCTTTGTGTCGCACTAGCAGCAGTCCACTCTTGAAGCTAAACACTGCAATGACTTACAAATTGGCACCAAGGCATTGAGTGCCATTCTAGATGCAGTGAAACTCATATGCTCCCCACCTGTTGATTCTTGTTCAGAATATGATTCTAATGACTATTCTAACCTCGAGGAGTCAAAGGCAGATGGCCTGTCATGTTCACCCATCAAGGTGCATGTTCTAATCTGGCAAGGTTTTATTGATTGCGCATATCTTGCATATGTTGTCTTGCATTTCGTCTACTTTGTTGCACTGCCATCTGCTTAGTTTACTCATCATATATGTCGAGATGCCATGCCCATCCATTATCAATACATATTCCATCTGTCATCATACCATGTTTTTTCACTCAAATGATGTTCTTGTGCATCAGACATCAAAAAGGAAGAGGGTGATTGCCGAACCTGAAGGAGCACCAGCAAAGTCCTTGAAAAACGTGGTTGTGCCGGAGAAATCAGACAGCACCCCACTTATATTGGTTGTACAACCAATGACACAAAATGTAGGACCGACTCTGGCAGACTGTACCCATACTTCACTGGCCACACCACTAGCCCCACCACACAGGACCTGCACTCTAGCAAAAGGTATGCCGATTTCAGTTGCCATAGCACCAGCCGTACCACAGAAAAATACCACTCCAGCAAAAAGTACAGCAAGTCCACCGGCCGAAGACCTATCCCAACTGCAGAGACGGCCAAATCCTGCAGATTGGAACCCCATTCCAGTTATCCCTAGTTTAAAAGACAATGCTTTCAATGTTGTTAGGGACTACGTGCATATATTCCCATCATGGGAAGATTATAGTGAAGACAAACACTATTTTCACATCTTCTTGTCCCACTTACAAGTAAGTGCTATTATTCATGGTGATTATTTTCCTGTTTTCTGCTGATTGAACACATCAATGATTTACATTAAACTGTTGTAAGTAGGCGAGGGTCAATCTGGTTAGTCATGGCGAGCAAAGCTGGCTTGCGCTTTTCAAGGAAGCATTGCAACAGTATCGGTGTTACCTGAGGAAATTACACTTTGATGGCAAGTCTATAAACGAATTTCTGGTGAAGTCTCATGTGCTAAATTTAGAAAACATTGAATGGAAAAACCTTGTTATGCACTGGTCTCGTTCCGAGGATGAGGTACTGTCTATGATATCACATGACAATTTGAACTTCTACTTTTCCGCATGTGCCTTACAGATCTTTTTTGCAGGAAATCTGATCGAAAAGGAATTCCGGTTTGAAAAGAATGACAGGATATCGCAAATATGCCGCCTGCTGCTTTGCTCTTGTTAGTCCTTGTTGTCCTGTATCACTGTACTTGCATACATACATGGTTCATTATGTGATAGCAGTATGCATGATAGCTTGCTTATCAATTGTTTGCTCCAAATTATCAGATTTGTATGAATGGTTACATTAGTGTAGAATATATCCAATGCCAATGAATTTTTTTAGCTCCGCATTGTTCTTGTAAGTACCTGCTATCCTTTATTAGTGTACTTATTTTGACAGGTAGGTGTTCATGTACCATCACTCTGCAGCTTATTTTCCTTTGCCCTCCATTTTCTACACATAAGATCTATATTTACTCTTACCATAAGGTTGGATAACACCGATGGTACTGAAGAAGTTTAGCTCTGCATTGCTCTTGGTTGTACCTTTTGCCTGTATCACTGTACTTACATTTATAGCTACTTGGTTATGTAGCATCACTCTTCATCTTATCTTAAATATTCTCCATTTTTCTTATATTGTCACATC